>NW_026972875.1:0-53866 GCF_036711695.1 Zophobas morio
CCTTCAGAAACGTCACTTTTGAAGTGTTTTCTTGTACTTTAATAAAAAAGCCACTCAGATACCCTACGGGCTCGGAAAGTGCAACGAAACCATCAAATTTTAGCTAGAAACTGTATTTTTGTCGATTTTTATTGAATTTGAACTATATTTCAACGTTTTTTGATGGTTCTGAGCCACCAAACACACTTAAAGCATGCAGAATCGACTCAGAATAAGAAAAGGAGACGTTTAGGTCAATTTTATGCATTCTGGCGTTCGTAGATACAAGAAAACTGTTAAAATTCTTCAGAAACGTCACTTTTGAAGTGTTTTCTTGTACTTTTAAGCCACTCAGATACCCTACGGGCTCGGAAAGTGCAACGAAACCATCAAATTTTAGCTAGAAACTGTATTTTTGTCGATTTTTATTGAATTTGAACTATATTTCAACGTTTTTTGATGGTTCTGAGCCACCAAACACACTTAAAGCATGCAGAATCGACTCAGAATAGGAAAAGGAGACGTTTAGGTCAATTTTATGCATTCTGGCGTTCGTAGATACAAGAAAACTGTTAAAATTCTTCAGAAACGTCACTTTTGAAGTGTTTTCTTGTACTTTTAAGCCACTCAGATACCCTACGGCCTCGGAAAGTGCAACGAAACCATCAAATTTTAGCTAGAAACTGTATTTTTGTCGATTTTTATTGAATTTGAACTATATTTCAACGTTTTTTGATGGTTCTGAGCCACCAAACACACTTAAAGCATGCAGAATCGACTCAGAATAGGAAAAGGAGACGTTTAGGTCAATTTTATGCATTCTGGCGTTCGTAGATACAAGAAAACTGTTAAAATTCTTCAGAAACGTCACTTTTGAAGTGTTTTCTTGTACTTTTAAGCCACTCAGATACCCAACGGGCTCGGAAAGTGCAACGAAACCATCAAATTTTAGCTAGAAACTGTATTTTTGTCGATTTTTATTGAATTTGAACTATATTTCAACGTTTTTTGATGGTTCTGAGCCACCAAACACACTTAAAGCATGCAGAATCGACTCAGAATAGAAAAAGGAGACGTTTAGGTCAATTTTATGCATTCTGGCGTTCGTAGATACAAGAAAACTGTTAAAATTCTTCAGAAACGTCACTTTTGAAGTGTTTTCTTGTAATTTTAAGCCACTCAGATACCCTACGGGCTCGGAAAGTGCAACGAAACCATCAAATTTTAGCTAGAAACTGTATTTTTGTCGATTTTTATTGAATTTGAACTATATTTCAACGTTTTTTGATGGTTCTGAGCCACCAAACACACTTAAAGCATGCAGAATCGACTCAGAATAGGAAAAGGAGACGTTTAGGTCAATTTTATGCATTCTGGCGTTCGTAGATACAAGAAAACTGTTAAAATTCTTCAGAAACGTCACTTTTGAAGTGTTTTCTTGTACTTTTAAGCCACTCAGATACCCTACGGGCTCGGAAAGTGCAACGAAACCATCAAATTTTAGCTAGAAACTGTATTTTTGTCGATTTTTATTGAATTTGAACTATATTTCAACGTTTTTTGATGGTTCTGAGCCACCAAACACACTTAAAGCATGCAGAATCGACTCAGAATAGGAAAAGGAGACGTTTAGGTCAATTTTATGCATTCTGGCGTTCGTAGATACAAGAAAACTGTTAAAATTCTTCAGAAACGTCACTTTTGAAGTGTTTTCTTGTACTTTTAAGCCACTCAGATACCCTACGGGCTCGGAAAGTGCAACGAAACCATCAAATTTTAGCTAGAAACTGTATTTTTGTCGATTTTTATTGAATTTGAACTATATTTCAACGTTTTTTGATGGTTCTGAGCCACCAAACACACTTAAAGCATGCAGAATCGACTCCGAATAGGAAAAGGAGACGTTTAGGTCAATTTTATGCATTCTGGCGTTCGTAGATACAAGAAAACTGTTAAAATTCTTCAGAAACGTCACTTTTGAAGTGTTTTCTTGTACTTTTAAGCCACTCCGAATACCCTACGGGCTCGGAAAGTGCAACGAAACCATCAAATTTTAGCTAGAAACTGTATTTTTGTCGATTTTTATTGAATTTGAACTATATTTCAACGTTTTTTGATGGTTCTGAGCCACCAAACACACTTAAAGCATGCAGAATCGACTCAGAATAGGAAAAGGAGACGTTTAGGTCAATTTTATGCATTCTGGCGTTCGTAGATACAAGAAAACTGTTAAAATTCTTCAGAAACGTCACTTTTGAAGTGTTTTCTTGTACTTTTAAGCCACACAGATACCCTACGGGCTCGGAAAGTGCAACGAAACCATCAAATTTTAGCTAGAAACTGTATTTTTGTCGATTTTTATTGAATTTGAACTATATTTCAACGTTTTTTGATGGTTCTGAGCCACCAAACACACTTAAAGCATGCAGAATCGACTCAGAATAGGAAAAGGAGACGTTTAGGTCAATTTTATGCATTCTGGCGTTCGTAGATACAAGAAAACTGTTAAAATTCTTCAGAAACGTCACTTTTGAAGTGTTTTCTTGTACTTTTAAGCCACTCAGATACCCTACGGGCTCGGAAAGTGCAACGAAACCATCAAATTTTAGCTAGAAACTGTATTTTTGTCGATTTTTATTGAATTTGAACTATATTTCAACGTTTTTTGATGGTTCTGAGCCACCAAACACACTTAAAGCATGCAGAATCGACTCAGAATAGGAAAAGGAGACGTTTAGGTCAATTTTATGCATTCTGGCGTTCGTAGATACAAGAAAACTGTTAAAATTCTTCAGAAACGTCACTTTTGAAGTGTTTTCTTGTACTTTTAAGCCACTCAGATACCCTACGGGCTCGGAAAGTGCAACGAAACCATCAAATTTTAGCTAGAAACTGTATTTTTGTCGATTTTTATTGAATTTGAACTATATTTCAACGTTTTTTGATGGTTCTGAGCCACCAAACACACTTAAAGTATGCAGAATCGACTCAGAATAGGAAAAGGAGACGTTTAGGTCAATTTTATGCATTCTGGCGTTCGTAGATACAAGAAAACTGTTAAAATTCTTCAGAAACGTCACTTTTGAAGTGTTTTCTTGTACTGTTAAGCCACTCAGATACCCTACGGGCTCGGAAAGTGCAACGAAACCATCAAATTTTAGCTAGAAACTGTATTTTTGTCGATTTTTATTGAATTTGAACTATATTTCAACGTTTTTTGATGGTTCTGAGCCACCAAACACACTTAAAGCATGCAGAATCGACTCAGAATAGGAAAAGGAGACGTTTAGGTCAATTTTATGCATTCTGGCGTTCGTAGATACAAGAAAACTGTTAAAATTCTTCAGAAACGTCACTTTTGAAGTGTTTTCTTGTACTTTTAAGCCACTCAGATACCCTACGGGCTCGGAAAGTGCAACGAAACCATCAAATTTTAGCTAGAAACTGTATTTTTGTCGATTTTTATTGAATTTGAACTATATTTCAACGTTTTTTGATGGTTCTGAGCCACCAAACACACTTAAAGCATGCAGAATCGACTCAGAATAGGAAAAGGAGACGTTTAGGTCAATTTTATGCATTCTGGCGTTCGTAGATACAAGAAAACTGTTAAAATTCTTCAGAAACGTCACTTTTGAAGTGTTTTCTTGTACTTTTAAGCCACTCAGATACCCTACGGGCTCGGAAAGTGCAACGAAACCATCAAATTTTAGGTAGAAACTGTATTTTTGTCGATTTTTATTGAATTTGAACTATATTTCAACGTTTTTTGATGGTTCTGAGCCACCAAACACACTTAAAGCATGCAGAATCGACTCAGAATAGAAAAAGGAGACGTTTAGGTCAATTTTATGCATTCTGGCGTTCGTAGATACAAGAAAACTGTTAAAATTCTTCAGAAACGTCACTTTTGAAGTGTTTTCTTGTAATTTTAAGCCACTCAGATACCCAACGGGCTCGGAAAGTGCAACGAAACCATCAAATTTTAGCTAGAAACTGTATTTTTGTCGATTTTTATTGAATTTGAACTATATTTCAACGTTTTTTGATGGTTCTGAGCCACCAAACACACTTAAACTTAAAGCATGCAGAATCGACTCAGAATAGGAAAAGGAGACGTTTAGGTCAATTTTATGCATTCTGGCGTTCGTAGATACAAGAAAACTGTTAAAATTCTTCAGAAACGTCACTTTTGAAGTGTTTTCTTGTACTTTTAAGCCAATCAGATACCCGACGGGCTCGGAAAGTGCAACGAAACCATCAAATTTTAGCTAGAAACTGTATTTTTGTCGATTTTTATTGAATTTGAACTATATTTCAACGTTTTTTGATGGTTAGAGAGATCTTAAAGCATGCAGAATCGACTCAGAATAGGAAAAGGAGACGTTTAGGTCAATTTTATGCATTCTGGCGTTCGTAGATACAAGAAAACTGTTAAAATTCTTCAGAAACGTCACTTTTGAAGTGTTTTCTTGTACTTTTAAGCCAATCAGATACCCGACGGGCTCGGAAAGTGCAACGAAACCATCAAATTTTAGCTAGAAACTGTATTTTTGTCGATTTTTATTGAATTTGAACTATATTTCAACGTTTTTTGATGGTTCTGAGCCACCAAACACACTTAAAGCATGCAGAATCGACTCAGAATAGGAAAAGGAGACGTTTAGGTCAATTTTATGCATTCTGGCGTTCGTAGATACAAGAAAACTGTTAAAATTCTTCAGAAACGTCACTTTTGAAGTGTTTTCTTGTACTTTTAAGCCAATCAGATACCCTACGGGCTCGGAAAGTGCAACGAAACCATCAAATTTTAGCTAGAAACTGTATTTTTGTCGATTTTTATTGAATTTGAACTATATTTCAACGTTTTTTGATGGTTCTGAGCCACCAAACACACTTAAAGCATGCAGAATCGACTCAGAATAGGAAAAGGAGACGTTTAGGTCAATTTTATGCATTCTGGCGTTCGTAGATACAAGAAAACTGTTAAAATTCTTCAGAAACGTCACTTTTGAAGTGTTTTCTTGTACTTTTAAGCCAATCAGATACCCTACGGGCTCGGAAAGTGCAACGAAACCATCAAATTTTAGCTAGAAACTGTATTTTTGTCGATTTTTATTGAATTTGAACTATATTTCAACGTTTTTTGATGGTTCTGAGCCACCAAACACACTTAAAGCATGCAGAATCGACTCAAATAGGAAAAGGAGACGTTTAGGTCAATTTTATGCATTCTGGCGTTCGTAGATACAAGAAAACTGTTAAAATTCTTCAGAAACGTCACTTTTGAAGTGTTTTCTTGTACTTTTAAGCCAATCAGATACCCTACGGGCTCGGAAAGTGCAACGAAACCATCAAATTTTAGCTAGAAACTGTATTTTTGTCGATTTTTATTGAATTTGAACTATATTTCAACGTTTTTTGATGGTTCTGAGCCACCAAACACACTTAAAGCATGCAGAATCGACTCAGAATAGGAAAAGGAGACGTTTAGGTCAATTTTATGCATTCTGGCGTTCGTAGATACAAGAAAACTGTTAAAATTCTTCAGAAACGTCACTTTTGAAGTGTTTTCTTGTACTTTTAAGCCAATCAGATACCCTACGGGCTCGGAAAGTGCAACGAAACCATCAAATTTTAGCTAGAAACTGTATTTTTGTCGATTTTTATTGAATTTGAACTATATTTCAACGTTTTTTGATGGTTCTGAGCCACCAAACACACTTAAAGCATGCAGAATCGACTCAGAATAGGAAAAGGAGACGTTTAGGTCAATTTTATGCATTCTGGCGTTCGTAGATACAAGAAAACTGTTAAAATTCTTCAGAAACGTCACTTTTGAAGTGTTTTCTTGTACTTTTAAGCCAATCAGATACCCTACGGGCTCGGAAAGTGCAACGAAACCATCAAATTTTAGCTAGAAACTGTATTTTTGTCGATTTTTATTGAATTTGAACTATATTTCAACGTTTTTTGATGGTTCTGAGCCACCAAACACACTTAAAGCATGCAGAATCGACTCAGAATAGGAAAAGGAGACGTTTAGGTCAATTTTATGCATTCTGGCGTTCGTAGATACAAGAAAACTGTTAAAATTCTTCAGAAACGTCACTTTTGAAGTGTTTTCTTGTACTTTTAAGCCAATCAGATACCCTACGGGCTCGGAAAGTGCAACGAAACCATCAAATTTTAGCTAGAAACTGTATTTTTGTCGATTTTTATTGAATTTGAACTATATTTCAACGTTTTTTGATGGTTCTGAGCCACCAAACACACTTAAAGCATGCAGAATCGACTCAGAATAGGAAAAGGAGACGTTTAGGTCAATTTTATGCATTCTGGCGTTCGTAGATACAAGAAAACTGTTAAAATTCTTCAGAAACGTCACTTTTGAAGTGTTTTCTTGTACTTTTAAGCCAATCAGATACCCTACGGGCTCGGAAAGTGCAACGAAACCATCAAATTTTAGCTAGAAACTGTATTTTTGTCGATTTTTATTGAATTTGAACTATATTTTCAACGTTTTTTGATGGTTCTGAGCCACCAAACACACTTAAAGCATGCAGAATCGACTCAGAATAGGAAAAGGAGACGTTTAGGTCAATTTTATGCATTCTGGCGTTCGTAGATACAAGAAAACTGTTAAAATTCTTCAGAAACGTCACTTTTGAAGTGTTTTCTTGTACTTTTAAGCCAATCAGATACCCTACGGGCTCGGAAAGTGCAACGAAACCATCAAATTTTAGCTAGAAACTGTATTTTTGTCGATTTTAATTGAATTTGAACTATATTTCAACGTTTTTTGATGGTTCTGAGCCACCAAACACACTTAAAGCATGCAGAATCGACTCAGAATAGGAAAAGGAGACGTTTAGGTCAATTTTATGCATTCTGGCGTTCGTAGATACAAGAAAACTGTTAAAATTCTTCAGAAACGTCACTTTTGAAGTGTTTTCTTGTACTTTTAAGCCAATCAGATACCCTACGGGCTCGGAAAGTGCAACGAAACCATCAAATTTTAGCTAGAAACTGTATTTTTGTCGATTTTTATTGAATTTGAACTATATTTCAACGTTTTTTGATGGTTCTGAGCCACCAAACACACTTAAAGCATGCAGAATCGACTCAGAATAGGAAAAGGAGACGTTTAGGTCAATTTTATGCATTCTGGCGTTCGTAGATACAAGAAAACTGTTAAAATTCTTCAGAAACGTCACTTTTGAAGTGTTTTCTTGTACTTTTAAGCCAATCAGATACCCTACGGGCTCGGAAAGTGCAACGAAACCATCAAATTTTAGCCTAGAAACTGTATTTTTGTCGATTTTTATTGAATTTGAACTATATTTCAACGTTTTTTGATGGTTCTGAGCCACCAAACACACTTAAAGCATGCAGAATCGACTCAGAATAGGAAAAGGAGACGTTTAGGTCAATTTTATGCATTCTGGCGTTCGTAGATACAAGAAAACTGTTAAAATTCTTCAGAAACGTCACTTTTGAAGTGTTTTCTTGTACTTTTAAGCCAATCAGATACCCTACGGGCTCGGAAAGTGCAACGAAACCATCAAATTTTAGCTAGAAACTGTATTTTTGTCGATTTTTATTGAATTTGAACTATATTTCAACGTTTTTTGATGGTTCTGAGCCACCAAACACACTTAAAGCATGCAGAATCGACTCAGAATAGGAAAAGGAGACGTTTAGGTCAATTTTATGCATTCTGGCGTTCGTAGATACAAGAAAACTGTTAAAATTCTTCAGAAACGTCACTTTTGAAGTGTTTTCTTGTAATTTTAAGCCAATCAGATACCCTACGGGCTCGGAAAGTGCAACGAAACCATCAAATTTTAGCTAGAAACTGTATTTTTGTCGATTTTTATTGAATTTGAACTATATTTCAACGTTTTTTGATGGTTCTGTGCCACCAAACACTCTTAAAGCATGCAGAATCGACTCAGAATAGGAAAAGGAGACGTTTAGGTCAATTTTATGCATTCTGGCGTTCGTAGATACAAGAAAACTGTTAAAATTCTTCAGAAACGTCACTTTTGAAGTGTTTTCTTGTACTTTTAAGCCAATCAGATACCCTACGGGCTCGGAAAGTGCGACGAAACCATCAAATTTTAGCTAGAAACTGTATTTTTGTCGATTTTTATTGAATTTGAACTATATTTCAACGTTTTTTGATGGTTCTGAGCCACCAAACACACTTAAAGCATGCAGAATCGACTCAGAATAGGAAAAGGAGACGTTTAGGTCAATTTTATGCATTCTGGCGTTCGTAGATACAAGAAAACTGTTAAAATTCTTCAGAAACGTCACTTTTGAAGTGTTTTCTTGTACTTTTAAGCCAATCAGATACCCTACGGGCTCGGAAAGTGCAAGGAAACCATCAAATTTTAGATAGAAACTGTATTTTTGTCGATTTTTATTGAATTTGAACTATATTTCAACGTTTTTTGATGGTTCTGAGCCACCAAACACACTTAAAGCATGCAGAATCGACTCAGAATAGGAAAAGGAGACGTTTAGGTCAATTTTATGCATTCTGGCGTTCGTAGATACAAGAAAACTGTTAAAATTCTTCAGAAACGTCACTTTTGAAGTGTTTTCTTGTACTTTTAAGCCAATCAGATACCCTACGGGCTCGGAAAGTGCAACGAAACCATCAAATTTTAGCTAGAAACTGTATTTTTGTCGATTTTTATTGAATTTGAACTATAATTCAACGTTTTTTGATGGTTCTGAGCCACCAAACACACTTAAAGCATGCAGAATCGACTCAGAATAGGAAAAGGAGACGTTTAGGTCAATTTTATGCATTCTGGCGTTCGTAGATACAAGAAAACTGTTAAAATTCTTCAGAAACGTCACTTTTGAAGTGTTTTCTTGTACTTTTAAGCCAATCAGATACCCTACGGGCTCGGAAAGTGCAACGAAACCATCAAATTTTAGCTAGAAACTGTATTTTTGTCGATTTTTATTGAATTTGAACTATATTTCAACGTTTTTTGATGGTTCTGACCCACCAAACACACTTAAAGCATGCAGAATCGACTCAGAATAGGAAAAGGAGACGTTTAGGTCAATTTTATGCATTCTGGCGTTCGTAGATACAAGAAAACTGTTAAAATTCTTCAGAAACGTCACTTTTGAAGTGTTTTCTTGTACTTTTAAGCCAATCAGATACCCTACGGGCTCGGAAAGTGCAACGAAACCATCAAATTTTAGCTAGAAACTGTATTTTTGTCGATTTTTATTGAATTTGAACTATATTTCAACGTTTTTTGATGGTTCTGAGCCACCAAACACACTTAAAGCATGCAGAATCGACTCAGAATAGGAAAAGGAGACGTTTAGGTCAATTTTATGCATTCTGGCGTTCGTAGATACAAGAAAACTGTTAAAATTTTTCAGAAACGTCACTTTTGAAGTGTTTTCTTGTACTTTTAAGCCAATCAGATACCCTACGGGCTCGGAAAGTGCAACGAAACCATCAAATTTTAGCTAGAAACTGTATTTTTTTCGATTTTTTTTGAATTTGAACTATATTTCAACGTTTTTTGATGGTTCTGAGCCACCAAACACACTTAAAGCATGCAGAATCGACTCAGAATAGGAAAAGGAGACGTTTAGGTCAATTTTATGCATTCTGGCGTTCGTAGATACAAGAAAACTGTTAAAATTCTTCAGAAACGTCACTTTTGAAGTGTTTTCTTGTACTTTTAAGCCAATCAGATACCCTACGGGCTCGGAAAGTGCAACGAAACCATCAAATTTTAGCTAGAAACTGTATTTTTGTCGATTTTTATTGAATTTGAACTATATTTCAACGTTTTTTGATGGTTCTGAGCCACCAAACACACTTAAAGCATGCAGAATCGACTCAGAATAGGAAAAGGAGACGTTTAGGTCAATTTTATGCATTCTGGCGTTCGTAGATACAAGAAAACTGTTAAAATTCTTCAGAAACGTCACTTTTGAAGTGTTTTCTTGTACTTTTAAGCCAATCAGGTAACCTACGGGCTCGGAAAGTGCAACGAAACCATCAAATTTTAGCTAGAAACTGTATTTTTGTCGATTTTTATTGAATTTGAACTATATTTCAATGTTTTTTGATGGTTCTGAGCCACCAAACACACTTAAAGCATGCAGAATCGACTCAGAATAGGAAAAGGAGACGTTTAGGTCAATTTTATGCATTCTGGCGTTCGTAGATACAAGAAAACTGTTAAAATTCTTCAGAAACGTCACTTTTGAAGTGTTTTCTTGTACTTTTAAGCCAATCAGATACCCTACGGGCTCGGAAAGTGCAACGAAACCATCAAATTTTAGCTAGAAACTGTATTTTTGCCGATTTTTATTGAATTTGAACTATATTTCAACGTTTTTTGATGGTTCTGAGCCACCAAACACACTTAAAGCATGCAGAATCGACTCAGAATAGGAAAAGGAGACGTTTAGGTCAATTTTATGCATTCTGGCGTTCGTAGATACAAGAAAACTGTTAAAATTCTTCAGAAACGTCACTTTTGAAGTGTTTTCTTGTACTTTTAAGCCAATCAGATACCCTACGGGCTCGGAAAGTGCAACGAAACCATCAAATTTTAGCTAGAAACTGTATTTTTGTCGATTTTTATTGAATTTGAACTATATTTCAACGTTTTTTGATGGTTCTGAGCCACCAAACACACTTAAAGCATGCAGAATCGACTCAGAATAGGAAAAGGAGACGTTTAGGTCAATTTTATGCATTCTGGCGTTCGTAGACACAAGAAAACTGTTAAAATTCTTCAGAAACGTCACTTTTGAAGTGTTTTCTTGTACTTTTAAGCCAATCAGATACCCTACGGGCTCGGAAAGTGCAACGAAACCATCAAATTTTAGCTAGAAACTGTATTTTTGTCGATTTTTATTGAATTTGAACTATATTTCAACGTTTTTTGATGGTTCTGAGCCACCAAACACACTTAAAGCATGCAGAATCGACTCAGAATAGGAAAAGGAGACGTTTAGGTCAATTTTATGCATTCTGGCGTTCGTAGATACAAGAAAACTGTTAAAATTCTTCAGGAACGTCACTTTTGAAGTGTTTTCTTGTACTTTTAAGCCAATCAGATATCCTACGGGCTCGGAAAGTGCAACGAAACCATCAAATTTTAGCTAGAAACTGTATTTTTGTCGATTTTTATTGAATTTGAACTATATTTCAACGTTTTTTGATGGTTCTGAGCCACCAAACACACTTAAAGCATGCAGAATCGACTCAGAATAGGAAAAGGAGACGTTTAGGTCAATTTTATGCATTCTGGCGTTCGTAGATACAAGAAAACTGTTAAAATTCTTCAGGAACGTCACTTTTGAAGTGTTTTCTTGTACTTTTAAGCCAATCAGATACCCTACGGGCTCGGAAAGTGCAACGAAACCATCAAATTTTAGCTAGAAACTGTATTTTTGTCGATTTTTACTGAATTTGAACTATATTTCAACGTTTTTTGATGGTTCTGAGCCACCAAACACACTTAAAGCATGCAGAATCGACTCAGAATAGGAAAAGGAGACGTTTAGGTCAATTTTATGCATTCTGGCGTTCGTAGATACAAGAAAACTGTTAAAATTCTTCAGAAACGTCACTTTTGAAGTGTTTTCTTGTACTTTTAAGCCAATCAGATACCCTACGGGCTCGGAAAGTGCAACGAAACCATCAAATTTTAGCTAGAAACAGTATTTTTGTCGATTTTTATTGAATTTGAACTATATTTCAACGTTTTTTGATGGTTCTGAGCCACCAAACACACTTAAAGCATGCAGAATCGACTCAGAATAGGAAAAGGAGACGTTTAGGTCAATTTTATGCATTCTGGCGTTCGTAGATACAAGAAAACTGTTAAAATTCTTCAGAAACGTCACTTTTGAAGTGTTTTCTTGTACTTTTAAGCCAATCAGATACCCTACGGGCTCGGAAAGTGCAACGAAACCATCAAATTTTAGCTAGAAACTGTATTTTTGTCGATTTTTATTGAATTTGAACTATATTTCAACGTTTTTTGATGGTTCTGAGCCACCAAACACACTTAAAGCATGCAGAATCGACTCAGAATAGGAAAAGGAGACGTTTAGGTCAATTTTATGCATTCTGGCGTTCGTAGATACAAGAAAACTGTTAAAATTCTTCAGAAACGTCACTTTTGAAGTGTTTTCTTGTACTTTTAAGCCAATCAGATACCCTACGGGCTCGGAAAGTGCAACGAAACCATCAAATTTTAGCTAGAAACTGTATTTTTGTCGATTTTTATTGAATTTGAACTATATTTCAACGTTTTTTGATGGTTCTGAGCCACCAAACACACTTAAAGCATGCAGAATCGACTCAGAATAGGAAAAGGAGACGTTTAGGTCAATTTTATGCATTCTGGCGTTCGTAGATACAAGAAAACTGTTAAAATTCTTCAGAAACGTCACTTTTGAAGTGTTTTCTTGTACTTTTAAGCCAATCAGATACCCTACGGGCTCGGAAAGTGCAACGAAACCATCAAATTTTAGCTAGAAACTGTATTTTTGTCGATTTTTATTGAATTTGAACTATTTTTCAACTTTTTTTGATGGTTCTGAGCCACCAAACACACTTAAAGCATGCAGAATCGACTCAGAATAGGAAAAGGAGACGTTTAGGTCAATTTTATGCATTCTGGCGTTCGTAGATACAAGAAAACTGTTAAAATTCTTCAGAAACGTCACTTTTGAAGTGTTTTCTTGTACTTTTAAGCCAATCAGATACCCTACGGGCTCGGAAAGTGCAACGAAACCATCAAATTTTAGCTAGAAACTGTATTTTTTTCGATTTTTATTGAATTTGAACTATATTTCAATGTTTTTTGATGGTTCTGAGCCACCAAACACACTTAAAGCATGCAGAATCGACTCAGAATAGGAAAAGGAGACGTTTAGGTCAATTTTATGCATTCTGGCGTTCGTAGATACAAGAAAACTGTTAAAATTCTTCAGGAACGTCACTTTTGAAGTGTTTTCTTGTACTTTTAAGCCAATCAGATATCCTACGGGCTCGGAAAGTGCAACGAAACCATCAAATTTTAGCTAGAAACTGTATTTTTGTCGATTTTTATTGAATTTGAACTATATTTCAACGTTTTTTGATGGTTCTGAGCCACCAAACACACTTAAAGCATGCAGAATCGACTCAGAATAGGAAAAGGAGACGTTTAGGTCAATTTTATGCATTCTGGCGTTCGTAGATACAAGAAAACTGTTAAAATTCTTCAGGAACGTCACTTTTGAAGTGTTTTCTTGTACTTTTAAGCCAATCAGATACCCAACGGGCTCGGAAAGTGCAACGAAACCATCAAATTTTAGCTAGAAACTGTATTTTTGTCGATTTTTACTGAATTTGAACTATATTTCAACGTTTTTTGATGGTTCTGAGCCACCAAACACACTTAAAGCATGCAGAATCGACTCAGAATAGGAAAAGGAGACGTTTAGGTCAATTTTATGCATTCTGGCGTTCGTAGATACAAGAAAACTGTTAAAATTCTTCAGAAACGGCACTTTTGAAGTGTTTTCTTGTACTTTTAAGCCAATCAGATACCCTACGGGCTCGGAAAGTGCAACGAAACCATCAAATTTTAGCTAGAAACAGTATTTTTGTCGATTTTTATTGAATTTGAACTATATTTCAACGTTTTTTGATGGTTCTGAGCCACCAAACACACTTAAAGCATGCAGAATCGACTCAGAATAGGAAAAGGAGACGTTTAGGTCAATTTTGTGCATTCTGGCGTTCGTAGATACAAGAAAACTGTTAAAATTCTTCAGAAACGTCACTTTTGAAGTGTTTTCTTGTACTTTTAAGCCAATCAGATACCCTACGGGCTCGGAAAGTGCAACGAAACCATCAAATTTTAGCTAGAAACTGTATTTTTGTCGATTTTTATTGAATTTGAACTATATTTCAACGTTTTTTGATGGTTCTGAGCCACCAAACACACTTAAAGCATGCAGAATCGACTCAGAATAGGAAAAGGAGACGTTTAGGTCAATTTTATGCATTCTGGCGTTCGTAGATACAAGAAAACTGTTAAAATTCTTCAGAAACGTCACTTTTGAAGTGTTTTCTTGTACTTTTAAGCCAATCAGATACCCTACGGGCTCGAAAAGTGCAACGAAACCATCAAATTTTAGCTAGAAACTGTATTTTTGTCGATTTTTATTGAATTTGAACTATATTTCAACGTTTTTTGATGGTTCTGAGCCACCAAACACACTTAAAGCATGCAGAATCGACTCAGAATAGGAAAAGGAGACGTTTAGGTCAATTTTATGCATTCTGGCGTTCGTAGATACAAGAAAACTGTTAAAATTCTTCAGAAACGTCACTTTTGAAGTGTTTTCTTGTACTTTTAAGCCAATCAGATACCCTACGGGCTCGGAAAGTGCAACGAAACCATCAAATTTTAGCCAGAAACTGTATTTTTGTCGATTTTTATTGAATTTGAACTATATTTCAACGTTTTTTGATGGTTCTGAGCCACCAAACACACTTAAAGCATGCAGAATCGACTCAGAATAGGAAAAGGAGACGTTTAGGTCAATTTTATGCATTCTGGCGTTCGTAGATACAAGAAAACTGTTAAAATTCTTCAGAAACGTCACTTTTGAAGTGTTTTCTTGTACTTTTAAGCCAATCAGATACCCTACGGGCTCGGAAAGTGCAACGAAACCATCAAATTTTAGCTAGAAACTGTATTTTTGTCGATTTTTATTGAATTTGAACTATATTTCAACGTTTTTTGATGGTTCTGAGCCACCAAACACACTTAAAGCATGCAGAATCGACTCAGAATAGGAAAAGGAGACGTTTAGGTCAATTTTATGCATTCTGGCGTTCGTAGATACAAGAAAACTGTTAAAATTCTTCAGAAACGTCACTTTTGAAGTGTTTTCTTGTACTTTTAAGCCAATCAGATACCCTACGGGCTCGGAAAGTGCAACGAAACCATCAAATTTTAGCTAGAAACTGTATTTTTGTCGATTTTTATTGAATTTGAACTATTTTTCAACGTTTTTTGATGGTTCTGAGCCACCAAACACACTTAAAGCATGCAGAATCGACTCAGAATAGGAAAAGGAGACGTTTAGGTCAATTTTATGCATTCTGGCGTTCGTAGATACAAGAAAACTGTTAAAATTCTTCAGAAACGTCACTTTTGAAGTGTTTTCTTGTACTTTTAAGCCAATCAGATACCCTACGGGCTCGGAAAGTGCAACGAAACCATCAAATTTTAGCTAGAAACAGTATTTTTGTCGATTTTTATTGAATTTGAACTATATTTCAACGTTTTTTGATGGTTCTGAGCCACCAAACACACTTAAAGCATGCAGAATCGACTCAGAATAGGAAAAGGAGACGTTTAGGTCAACTTTATGCATTCTGGCGTTCGTAGATACAAGAAAACTGTTAAAATTCTTCAGAAACGTCACTTTTGAAGTGTTTTCTTGTACTTTTAAGCCAATCAGATACCCTACGGGCTCGGAAAGTGCAACGAAACCATCAAATTTTAGCTAGAAACTGTATTTTTGTCGATTTTTATTGAATTTGAACTATATTTCAACGTTTTTTGATGGTTCTGAGCCACCAAACACACTTAAAGCATGCAGAATCGACTCAGAATAGGAAAAGGAGACGTTTAGGTCAATTTTATGCATTCTGGCGTTCGTAGATACAAGAAAACTGTTAAAATTCTTCAGAAACGTCACTTTTGAAGTGTTTTCTTGTACTTTTAAGCCAATCAGATACCCTACGGGCTCGAAAAGTGCAACGAAACCATCAAATTTTAGCTAGAAACTGTATTTTTGTCGATTTTTATTGAATTTGAACTATATTTCAACGTTTTTTGATGGTTCTGAGCCACCAAACACACTTAAAGCATGCAGAATCGACTCAGAATAGGAAAAGGAGACGTTTAGGTCAATTTTATGCATTCTGGCGTTCGTAGATACAAGAAAACTGTTAAAATTCTTCAGAAACGTCACTTTTGAAGTGTTTTCTTGTACTTTTAAGCCAATCAGATACCCTACGGGCTCGGAAAGTGCAACGAAACCATCAAATTTTAGCCAGAAACTGTATTTTTGTCGATTTTTATTGAATTTGAACTATATTTCAACGTTTTTTGATGGTTCTGAGCCACCAAACACACTTAAAGCATGCAGAATCGACTCAGAATAGGAAAAGGAGACGTTTAGGTCAATTTTATGCATTCTGGCGTTCGTAGATACAAGAAAACTGTTAAAATTCTTCAGAAACGTCACTTTTGAAGTGTTTTCTTGTACTTTTAAGCCAATCAGATACCCTACGGGCTCGAAAAGTGCAACGAAACCATCAAATTTTAGCTAGAAACTGTATTTTTGTCGATTTTTATTGAATTTGAACTATATTTCAACGTTTTTTGATGGTTCTGAGCCACCAAACACACTTAAAGCATGCAGAATCGACTCAGAATAGGAAAAGGAGACGTTTAGGTCAATTTTATGCATTCTGGCGTTCGTAGATACAAGAAAACTGTTAAAATTCTTCAGAAACGTCACTTTTGAAGTGTTTTCTTGTACTTTTAAGCCAATCAGATACCCTACGGGCTCGGAAAGTGCAACGAAACCATCAAATTTTAGCCAGAAACTGTATTTTTGTCGATTTTTATTGAATTTGAACTATATTTCAACGTTTTTTGATGGTTCTGAGCCACCAAACACACTTAAAGCATGCAGAATCGACTCAGAATAGGAAAAGGAGACGTTTAGGTCAATTTTATGCATTCTGGCGTTCGTAGATACAAGAAAACTGTTAAAATTCTTCAGAAACGTCACTTTTGAAGTGTTTTCTTGTACTTTTAAGCCAATCAGATACCCTACGGGCTCGGAAAGTGCAACGAAACCATCAAATTTTAGCTAGAAACTGTATTTTTGTCGATTTTTATTGAATTTGAACTATATTTCAACGTTTTTTGATGGTTCTGAGCCACCAAACACACTTAAAGCATGCAGAATCGACTCAGAATAGGAAAAGGAGACGTTTAGGTCAATTTTATGCATTCTGGCGTTCGTAGATACAAGAAAACTGTTAAAATTCTTCAGAAACGTCACTTTTGAAGTGTTTTCTTGTACTTTTAAGCCAATCAGATACCCTACGGGCTCGGAAAGTGCAACGAAACCATCAAATTTTAGCTAGAAACTGTATTTTTGTCGATTTTTTTGAATTTGAACTATTTTTCAACGTTTTTTGATGGTTCTGAGCCACCAAACACACTTAAAGCATGCAGAATCGACTCAGAATAGGAAAAGGAGACGTTTAGGTCAATTTTATGCATTCTGGCGTTCGTAGATACAAGAAAACTGTTAAAATTCTTCAGAAACGTCACTTTTGAAGTGTTTTCTTGTACTTTTAAGCCAATCAGATACCCTACGGGCTCGGAAAGTGCAACGAAACCATCAAATTTTAGCTAGAAACTGTATTTTTGTCGATTTTTATTGAATTTGAACTATATTTCAACGTTTTTTGATGGTTCTGAGCCACCAAACACACTTAAAGCATGCAGAATCGACTCAGAATAGGAAAAGGAGACGTTTAGGTCAATTTTATGCATTCTGGCTTTCGTAGATACAAGAAAACTGTTTCGTTGCACTTTCCGAGACCGTAGGGTATCTGATTGGCTTAAAAGTACAAGAAAACACTTCAAAAGTGACGTTTCTGAAGAATTTTAACAGTTTTCTTGTATCTACGAACGCCAGAATGCATAAAATTGACCTAAACGTCTCCTTTTCCTATTCTGAGTCGATTCTGCATGCTTTAAGTGTGTTTGGTGGCTCAGAACCATCAAAAAACGTTGAAATATAGTTCAAATTCAATAAAAATCGACAAAAATACAGTTTCTGGCTAAAATTTGATGGTTTCGTTGCACTTTCCGAGCCCATAGGGTATCTGATTGGCTTAAAAGTACAAGAAAACACTTCAAAAGTGACGTTTCTGAAGAATTTTAACAGTTTTCTTGTATCTACGAACGCCAGAATGCATAAAATTGACCTAAACGTCTCCTTTTCCTATTCTGAGTCGATTCTGCATGCTTTAAGTGTGTTTGGTGGCTCAGAACCATCAAAAAACGTTGAAATGTAGTTCAAATTCAATAAAAATCGACAAAAATACAGTTTCTAGCTAAAATTTGATGGTTTCGTTGCACTTTCCGAGCCCGTAGGGTATCTGATTGGCTTAAAAGTGCAAGAAAACACTTCAAAAGTGACGTTTCTGAAGAATTTTAACAGTTTTCTTGTATCTACGAACGCCAGAATGCATAAAATTGACCTAAACGTCTCCTTTTCCTATTCTGAGTCGATTCTGCATGCTTTAAGTGTGTTTGGTGGCTCAGAACCATCAAAAAACGTTGAAATATAGTTCAAATTCAATAAAAATCGACAAAAATACTGTTTCTAGCTAAAATTTGATGGTTTCGTTGCACTTTCCGAGCCCGTAGGGTATCTGATTGGCTTAAAAGTACAAGAAAACACTTCAAAAGTGACGTTTCTGAAGAATTTTAACAGTTTTCTTGTATCTACGAACGCCAGAATGCATAAAATTGACCTAAACGTCTCCTTTTCCTATTCTGAGTCGATTCTGCATGCTTTAAGTGTGTTTGGTGGCTCAGAACCATCAAAAAACGTTGAAATATAGTTCAAATTCAGTAAAAATCGACAAAAATACAGTTTCTAGCTAAAATTTGATGGTTTCGTTGCACTTTCCGAGCCCGTAGGGTATCTGATTGGCTTAAAAGTACAAGAAAACACTTCAAAAGTGACGTTCCTGAAGAATTTTAACAGTTTTCTTGTATCTACGAACGCCAGAATGCATAAAATTGACCTAAACGTCTCCTTTTCCTATTCTGAGTCGATTCTGCATGCTTTAAGTGTGTTTGGTGGCTCAGAACCATCAAAAAACGTTGAAATATAGTTCAAATTCAATAAAAATCGACAAAAATACAGTTTCTAGCTAAAATTTGATGGTTTCGTTGCACTTTCCGAGCCCGTAGGATATCTGATTGGCTTAAAAGTACAAGAAAACACTTCAAAAGTGACGTTCCTGAAGAATTTTAACAGTTTTCTTGTATCTACGAACGCCAGAATGCATAAAATTGACCTAAACGTCTCCTTTTCCTATTCTGAGTCGATTCTGCATGCTTTAAGTGTGTTTGGTGGCTCAGAACCATCAAAAAACGTTGAAATATAGTTCAAATTCAATAAAAATCGACAAAAATACAGTTTCTAGCTAAAATTTGATGGTTTCGTTGCACTTTCCGAGCCCGTAGGGTATCTGATTGGCTTAAAAGTACAAGAAAACACTTCAAAAGTGACGTTTCTGATGAATTTTAACAGTTTTCTTGTATCTACGAACGCCAGAATGCATAAAATTGACCTAAACGTCTCCATTTCCTATTCTGAGTCGATTCTGCATGCTTTAAGTGTGTTTGGTGGCTCAGAACCATCAAAAAACGTTGAAATATAGTTCAAATTCAATAAAAATCGACAAAAATACAGTTTCTAGCTAAAATTTGATGGTTTCGTTGCACTTTCCGAGCCCGTAGTGTATCTGATTGGCTTAAAAGTACAAGAAAACACTTCAAAAGTGACGTTTCTGAAGAATTTTAACAGTTTTCTTGTATCTACGAACGCCAGAATGCATAAAATTGACCTAAACGTCTCCTTTTCCTATTCTGAGTCGATTCTGCATGCTTTAAGTGTGTTTGGTGGCTCAGAACCATCAAAAAACGTTGAAATATAGTTCAAATTCAATAAAAATCGACAAAAATACAGTTTCTAGCTAAAATTTGATGGTTTCGTTGCACTTTCCGAGCCCGTAGGGTATCTGATTGGCTTAAAAGTACAAGAAAACACTTCAAAAGTGACGTTTCTGAAGAATTTTAACAGTTTTCTTGTATCTACGAACGCCAGAATGCATAAAATTGACCTAAACGTCTCCTTTTCCTATTCTGAGTCGATTCTGCATGCTTTAAGTGTGTTTGGTGGCTCAGAACCATCAAAAAACATTGAAATATAGTTCAAATTCAATAAAAATCGACAAAAATACAGTTTCTAGCTAAAATTTGATGGTTTCGTTGCACTTTCCGAGCCCGTAGGGTATCTGATTGGCTTAAAAGTACAAGAAAACACTTCAAAAGTGACGTTTCTGAAGAATTTTAACAGTTTTCTTGTATCTAC
Source organism: Zophobas morio (assembly GCF_036711695.1). NCBI lineage: Eukaryota > Metazoa > Arthropoda > Insecta > Coleoptera > Tenebrionidae > Zophobas > Zophobas morio. Next base: position 20,254 of record NW_026972875.1, read on the forward strand.
GAACGCCAGAATGCATAAAATTGACCTAAACGTCTCCTTTTCCTATTCTGAGTCGATTCTGCATGCTTTAAGTGTGTTTGGTGGCTCAGAACCGTCAAAAAACGTTGAAATATAGTTCAAATTCAATAAAAATCGACAAAAATACAGTTTCTAGCTAAAATTTGATGGTTTCGTTGCACTTTCCGAGCCCGTAGGGTATCTGATTGGCTTAAAAGTACAAGAAAACACTTCAAAAGTGACGTTTCTGAAGAATTTTAACAGTTTTCTTGTATCTACGAACGCCAGAATGCATAAAATTGACCTAAACGTCTCCTTTTCCCATTCTGAGTCGATTCTGCATGCTTTAAGTGTGTTTGGTGGCTCAGAACCATCAAAAAACGTTGAAATATAGTTCAAATTCAATAAAAATCGACAAAAATACAGTTTCTAGCTAAAATTTGATGGTTTCGTTGCACTTTCCGAGCCCGTAGGGTGTCTGATTGGCTTAAAAGTACAAGAAAACACTTCAAAAGTGACGTTTCTGAAGAATTTTGACAGTTTTCTTGTATCTACGAACGCCAGAATGCATAAAATTGACCTAAACGTCTCCTTTTCCTATTCTGAGTCGATTCTGCATGCTTTAAGTGTGTTTGGTGGCTCAGAACCATCAAAAAACGTTGAAATATAGTTCAAATTCAATAAAAATCGACAAAAATACAGTTTCTAGCTAAAATTTGATGGTTTCGTTGCACTTTCCGAGCCCGTAGGGTATCTGATTGGCTTAAAAGTACAAGAAAACACTTCAAAAGTGACGTTTCTGAAGAATTTTAACAGTTTTCTTGTATCTACGAACCCCAGAATGCATAAAATTGACCTAAACGTCTCCTTTTCCTATTCTGAGTCGATTCTGCATGCTTTAAGTGTGTTTGGTGGCTCAGAACCATCAAAAAACGTTGAAATATAGTTCAAATTCAATAAAAATCGACAAAAATACAGTTTCTAGCTAAAATTTGATGGTTTCGTTGCACTTTCCGAGCCCGTAGGGTATCTGATTGGCTTAAAAGTACAAGAAAATACTTCAAAAGTGACGTTTCTGAAGAATTTTAACAGTTTTCTTGTATCTACGAACGCCAGAATGCATAAAATTGACCTAAACGTCTCCTTTTCCTATTCTGAGTCGATTCTGCATGCTTTAAGTGTGTTTGGTGGCTCAGAACCATCAAAAAACGTTGAAATATAGTTCAAATTCAAAAAAAATCGAAAAAAATACAGTTTCTAGCTAAAATTTGATGGTTTCGTTGCACTTTCCGAGCCCGTAGGGTATCTGATTGGCTTAAAAGTACAAGAAAACACTTCAAAAGTGACGTTTCTGAAGAATTTTAACAGTTTTCTTGTATCTACGAACGCCAGAATGCATAAAATTGACCTAAACGTCTCCTTTTCCTATTCTGAGTCGATTCTGCATGCTTTAAGTGTGTTTGGTGGCTCAGAACCATCAAAAAACGTTGAAATATAGTTCAAATTCAATAAAAATCGACAAAAATACAGTTTCTAGCTAAAATTTGATGGTTTCGTTGCACTTTCCGAGCCCGTAGGGTATCTGATTGGCTTAAAAGTACAAGAAAACACTTCAAAAGTGACGTTTCTGAAGAATTTTAACAGTTTTCTTGTATCTACGAACGCCAGAATGCATAAAATTGACCTAAACGTCTCCTTTTCCTATTCTGAGTCGATTCTGCATGCTTTAAGTGTGTTTGGTGGCTCAGAACCATCAAAAAACGTTGAAATATAGTTCAAATTCAATAAAAATCGACAAAAATACAATTTCTAGCTAAAATTTGATGGTTTCGTTGCACTTTCCGAGCCCGTAGGGTATCTGATTGGCTTAAAAGTACAAGAAAACACTTCAAAAGTGACGTTTCTGAATAATTTTAACAGTTTTCTTGTATCTACGAACGCCAGAATGCATAAAATTGACCTAAACTTCTCCTTTTCCTATTCTGAGTCGATTCTGCATGCTTTAAATGTGTTTGGTGGCTCAGAACCATCAAAAAACGTTGAAATATAGTTCAAATTCAATAAAAATCGACAAAAATACAGTTTCTAGCTAAAATTTGATGGTTTCGTTGCACTTTCCGAGCCCGTAGGGTATCTGATTGGCTTAAAAGTACAAGAAAACACTTCAAAAGTGACGTTTCTGAAGAATTTTAACAGTTTTCTTGTATCTACGAACGCCAGAATGCATAAAATTGACCTAAACGTCTCCTTTTCCTATTCTGAGTCGATTCTGCATGCTTTAAGTGTGTTTGGTGGCTCAGAACCATCAAAAAACGTTGAAATATAGTTCAAATTCAATAAAAATCGACAAAAATACAGTTTCTATCTAAAATTTGATGGTTTCCTTGCACTTTCCGAGCCCGTAGGGTATCTGATTGGCTTAAAAGTACAAGAAAACACTTCAAAAGTGACGTTTCTGAAGAATTTTAACAGTTTTCTTGTATCTACGAACGCCAGAATGCATAAAATTGACCTAAACGTCTCCTTTTCCTATTCTGAGTCGATTCTGCATGCTTTAAGTGTGTTTGGTGGCTCAGAACCATCAAAAAACGTTGAAATAAAGTTCAAATTCAATAAAAATCGACAAAAATACAGTTTCTAGCTAAAATTTGATGGTTTCGTTGCACTTTCCGAGCCCGTAGGGTATCTGATTGGCTTAAAAGTACAAGAAAACACTTCAAAAGTGACGTTTCTGAAGAATTTTAACAGTTTTCTTGTATCTACGAACGCCAGAATGCATAAAATTGACCTAAACGTCTCCTTTTCCTATTCTGAGTCGATTCTGCATGCTTTAAGTGTGTTTGGTGGCTCAGAACCATCAAAAAACGTTGAAATATAGCTCAAATTCAATAAAAATCGACAAAAATACAGTTTCTAGCTAAAATTTGATGGTTTCGTTGCACTTTCCGAGCCCGTAGGGTATCTGATTGGCTTAAAAGTACAAGAAAACACTTCAAAAGTGACGTTTCTGAAGAATTTTAACAGTTTTCTTGTATCTACGAACGCTAGAATGCATAAAATTGACCTAAACGTCTCCTTTTCCTATTCTGAGTCGATTCTGCATGCTTTAAGTGTGTTTGGTGGCTCAGAACCATCAAAAAACGTTGAAATATAGTTCAAATTCAATAAAAATCGACAAAAATACGTCGATTTTTATTGAATTTGAACTATATTTCAACGTTTTTTGATGGTTCTGAGCCACCAAACACTCTTAAAACATGCAGAATCGACTCAGAATAGGAAAAGGAGACGTTTAGGTCAATTTTATGCATTCTGGCGTTCGTAGATACAAGAAAACTGTTAAAATTCTTCAGAAACGTCACTTTTGAAGTGTTTTCTTGTACTTTTAAGCCAATCAGATACCCTACGGGCTCGGAAAGTGCGACGAAACCATCAAATTTTAGCTAGAAACTGTATTTTTGTCGATTTTTATTGAATTTGAACTATATTTCAACGTTTTTTGATGGTTCTGAGCCACCAAACACACTTAAAGCATGCAGAATCGACTCAGAATAGGAAAAGGAGACGTTTAGGTCAATTTTATGCATTCTGGCGTTCGTAGATACAAGAAAACTGTTAAAATTCTTCAGAAACGTCACTTTTGAAGTGTTTTCTTGTACTTTTAAGCCAATCAGATACCCTACGGGCTCGGAAAGTGCAAGGAAACCATCAAATTTTAGATAGAAACTGTATTTTTGTCGATTTTTATTGAATTTGAACTATATTTCAACGTTTTTTGATGGTTCTGAGCCACCAAACACACTTAAAGCATGCAGAATCGACTCAGAATAGGAAAAGGAGACGTTTAGGTCAATTTTATGCATTCTGGCGTTCGTAGATACAAGAAAACTGTTAAAATTCTTCAGAAACGTCACTTTTGAAGTGTTTTCTTGTACTTTTAAGCCAATCAGATACCCTACGGGCTCGGAAAGTGCAACGAAACCATCAAATTTTAGCTAGAAACTGTATTTTTGTCGATTTTTATTGAATTTGAACTATATTTCAACGTTTTTTGATGGTTCTGAGCCACCAAACACACTTAAAGCATGCAGAATCGACTCAGAATAGGAAAAGGAGAAGTTTAGGTCAATTTTATGCATTCTGGCGTTCGTAGATACAAGAAAACTGTTAAAATTATTCAGAAACGTCACTTTTGAAGTGTTTTCTTGTACTTTTAAGCCAATCAGATACCCTACGGGCTCGGAAAGTGCAACGAAACCATCAAATTTTAGCTAGAAACTGTATTTTTGTCGATTTTTATTGAATTTGAACTATATTTCAACGTTTTTTGATGGTTCTGAGCCACCAAACACACTTAAAGCATGCAGAATCGACTCAGAATAGGAAAAGGAGACGTTTAGGTCAATTTTATGCATTCTGGCGTTCGTAGATACAAGAAAACTGTTAAAATTCTTCAGAAACGTCACTTTTGAAGTGTTTTCTTGTACTTTTAAGCCAATCAGATACCCTACGGGCTCGGAAAGTGCAACGAAACCATCAAATTTTAGCTAGAAACTGTATTTTTGTCGATTTTTATTGAATTTGAACTATATTTCAACGTTTTTTGATGGTTCTGACCCACCAAACACACTTAAAGCATGCAGAATCGACTCAGAATAGGAAAAGGAGACGTTTAGGTCAATTTTATGCATTCTGGCGTTCGTAGATACAAGAAAACTGTTAAAATTCTTCAGAAACGTCACTTTTGAAGTGTTTTCTTGTACTTTTAAGCCAATCAGATACCCTACGGGCTCGGAAAGTGCAACGAAACCATCAAATTTTAGCTAGAAACTGTATTTTTGCGATTTTTATTGAATTTGAACGATATTTCAACGTTTTTTGATGGTTCTGAGCCACCAAACACACTTAAAGCATGCAGAATCGACTCAGAATAGGAAAAGGAGACGTTTAGGTCAATTTTATGCATTCTGGCGTTGGTAGATACAAGAAAACTGTTAAAATTCTTCAGAAACGTCACTTTTGAAGTGTTTTCTTGTACTTTTAAGCCAATCAGATACCCTACGGGCTCGGAAAGTGCAACGAAACCATCAAATTTTAGCTAGAAACTGTATTTTTGTCGATTTTTATTGAATTTGAACTATATTTCAACGTTTTTTGATGGTTCTGAGCCACCAAACACACTTAAAGCATGCAGAATCGACTCAGAATAGGAAAAGGAGACGTTTAGGTCAATTTTATGCATTCTGGCGTTCGTAGATACAAGAAAACTGTTAAAATTCTTCAGAAACGTCACTTTTGAAGTGTTTTCTTGTACTTTTAAGCCAATCAGATACCCTACGGGCTCGGAAAGTGCAACGAAACCATCAAATTTTAGCTAGAAACTGTATTTTTGTCGATTTTTATTGAATTTGAACTATATTTCAATGTTTTTTGATGGTTCTGAGCCACCAAACACACTTAAAGCATGCAGAATCGACTCAGAATAGGAAAAGGAGACGTTTAGGTCAATTTTATGCATTCTGGCGTTCGTAGATACAAGAAAACTGTTAAAATTCTTCAGAAACGTCACTTTTGAAGTGTTTTCTTGTACTTTTAAGCCAATCAGATACCCTACGGGCTCGGAAAGTGCAACGAAACCATCAAATTTTAGCTAGAAACTGTATTTTTGTCGATTTTTATTGAATTTGAACTATATTTCAACGTTTTTTGATGGTTCTGAGCCACCAAACACACTTAAAGCATGCAGAATCGACTCAGAATAGGAAAAGGAGACGTTTAGGTCAATTTTATGCATTCTGGCGTTCGTAGATACAAGAAAACTGTTAAAATTCTTCAGAAACGTCACTTTTGAAGTGTTTTCTTGTACTTTTAAGCCAATCAGATACCCTACGGGCTCGGAAAGTGCAACGAAACCATCAAATTTTAGCTAGAAACAGTATTTTTGTCGATTTTTATTGAATTTGAACTATATTTCAACGTTTTTTGATGGTTCTGAGCCACCAAACACACTTAAAGCATGCAGAATCGACTCAGAATAGGAAAAGGAGACGTTTAGGTCAATTTTATGCATTCTGGCGTTCGTAGATACAAGAAAACTGTTAAAATTCTTCAGAAACGTCACTTTTGAAGTGTTTTCTTGTACTTTTAAGCCAATCAGATACCCTACGGGCTCGGAAAGTGCAACGAAACCATCAAATTTTAGCTAGAAACTGTATTTTTGTCGATTTTTATTGAATTTGAACTATATTTCAACGTTTTTTGATGGTTCTGAGCCACCAAACACACTTAAAGCATGCAGAATCGACTCAGAATAGGAAAAGGAGACGTTTAGGTCAATTTTATGCATTCTGGCGTTCGTAGATACAAGAAAACTGTTAAAATTCTTCAGAAACGTCACTTTTGAAGTGTTTTCTTGTACTTTTAAGCCAATCAGATACCCTACGGGCTCGGAAAGTGCAACGAAACCATCAAATTTTAGCTAGAAACAGTATTTTTGTCGATTTTTATTGAATTTGAACTATATTTCAACGTTTTTTGATGGTTCTGAGCCACCAAACACACTTAAAGCATGCAGAATCGACTCAGAATAGGAAAAGGAGACGTTTAGGTCAATTTTATGCATTCTGGCGTTCGTAGATACAAGAAAACTGTTAAAATTCTTCAGAAACGTCACTTTTGAAGTGTTTTCTTGTACTTTTAAGCCAATCAGATACCCTACGGGCTCGGAAAGTGCAACGAAACAGTTTTCTTGTATCTACGAACGCCAGAATGCATAAAATTGACCTAAACGTCTCCTTTTCCTATTCTGAGTCGATTCTGCATGCTTTAAGTGTGTTTGGTGGCTCAGAACCATCAAAAAACGTTGAAATATAGTTCAAATTCAATAAAAATCGACAAAAATACAGTTTCTAGCTAAAATTTGATGGTTTCGTTGCACTTTCCGAGCCCGTAGGGTATCTGATTGGCTTAAAAGTACAAGAAAACACTTCAAAAGTGACGTTTCTGAAGAATTTTAACAGTTTTCTTGTATCTACGAACGCCAGAATGCATAAAATTGACCTAAACGTCTCCTTTTCCTATTCTGAGTCGATTCTGCATGCTTTAAGTGTGTTTGGTGGCTCAGAACCATCAAAAAACGTTGAAAAATAGTTCAAATTCAATAAAAATCGACAAAAATACAGTTTCTAGCTAAAATTTGATGGTTTCGTTGCACTTTCCGAGCCCGTAGGGTATCTGATTGGCTTAAAAGTACAAGAAAACACTTCAAAAGTGACGTTTCTGAAGAATTTTAACAGTTTTCTTGTATCTACGAACGCCAGAATGCATAAAATTGACCTAAACATCTCCTTTTCCTATTCTGAGTCGATTCTGCATGCTTTAAGTGTGTTTGGTGGCTCAGAACCATCAAAAAACGTTGAAATATAGTTCAAATTCAATAAAAATCGACAAAAATACAGTTTCTAGCTAAAATTTGATGGTTTCGTTGCACTTTCCGAGCCCGTAGGGTATCTGATTGGCTTAAAAGTACAAGAAAACACTTCAAAAGTGACGTTTCTGAAGTATTTTAACAGTTTTCTTGTATCTACGAACGCCAGAATGCATAAAATTGACCTAAACGTCTCCTTTTCCTATTCTGAGTCGATTCTGCATGCTTTAAGTGTGTTTGGTGGCTCAGAACCATCAAAAAACGTTGAAATATAGTTCAAATTCAATAAAAATCGACAAAAATACAGTTTCTGGCTAAAATTTGATGGCTTCGTTGCACTTTCCGAGCCCGTAGGGTATCTGATTGGCTTAAAAGTACAAGAAAACACTTCAAAAGTGACGTTTCTGAAGAATTTTAACAGTTTTCTTGTATCTACGAACGCCAGAATGCATAAAATTGACCTAAACGTCTCCTTTTCCTATTCTGAGTCGATTCTGCATGCTTTAAGTGTGTTTGGTGGCTCAGAACCATCAATAAACGTTGAAATATAGTTCAAATTCAATAAAAATCGACAAAAATACAGTTTCTAGCTAAAATTTGATGGTTTCGTTGCACTTTCCGAGCCCGTAGGGTATCTGATTGGCTTAAAAGTACAAGAAAACACTTCAAAAGTGACGTTTCTGAAGAATTTTAACAGTTTTCTTGTATCTACGAACGCCAGAATGCATAAAATTGACCTAAACGTCTCCTTTTCCTATTCTGAGTCGATTCTGCATGCTTTAAGTGTGTTTGGTGGCTCAGAACCATCAAAAAACGTTGAAAAATAGTTCAAATTCAATAAAAATCGACAAAAATACAGTTTCTAGCTAAAATTTGATGGTTTCGTTGCACTTTCCGAGCCCGTAGGGTATCTGATTGGCTTAAAAGTACAAGAAAACACTTCAAAAGTGACGTTTCTGAAGAATTTTAACAGTTTTCTTGTATCTACGAACGCCAGAATGCATAAAATTGACCTAAACGTCTCCTTTTCCTATTCTGAGTCGATTCTGCATGCTTTAAGTGTGTTTGGTGGCTCAGAACCATCAAAAAACGTTGAAATATAGTTCAAATTCAATAAAAATCGACAAAAATACAGTTTCTGGCTAAAATTTGATGGCTTCGTTGCACTTTCCGAGCCCGTAGGGTATCTGATTGGCTTAAAAGTACAAGAAAACACTTCAAAAGTGACGTTTCTGAAGAATTTTAACAGTTTTCTTGTATCTACGAACGCCAGAATGCATAAAATTGACCTAAACGTCTCCTTTTCCTATTCTGAGTCGATTCTGCATGCTTTAAGTGTGTTTGGTGGCTCAGAACCATCAAAAAACGTTGAAATATAGTTCAAATTCAATAAAAATCGACAAAAATACAGTTTCTAGCTAAAATTTGATGGTTTCGTTGCACTTTCCAAGCCCGTAGGGTATCTGATTGGCTTAAAAGTACAAGAAAACACTTCAAAAGTGACGTTTCTGAAGAATTTTAACAGTTTTCTTGTATCTACGAACGCCAGAATGCATAAAATTGACCTAAACGTCTCCTTTTCCTATTCTGAGTCGATTCTGCATGCTTTAAGTGTGTTTGGTGGCTCAGAACCATCAAAAAACGTTGAAATATAGTTCAAATTCAATAAAAATCGACAAAAATACAGTTTCTAGCTAAAATTTGATGGTTTCGTTGCACTTTCCGAGCCCGTAGGGTATCTGATTGGCTTAAAAGTACAAGAAAACACTTCAAAAGTGACGTTTCTGAAGAATTTTAACAGTTTTCTTGTATCTACGAACGCCAGAATGCATAAAATTGACCTAAACGTCTCCTTTTCCTATTCTGAGTCGATTCTGCATGCTTTAAGTGTGTTTGGTGGCTCAGAACCATCAAAAAACGTTGAAATATAGTTCAAATTCAATAAAAATCGACAAAAATACTGTTTCTAGCTAAAATTTGATGGTTTCGTTGCACTTTCCGAGCCCGTAGGGTATCTGATTGGCTTAAAAGTACAAGAAAACACTTCAAAAGTGACGTTTCTGCAGAATTTTAACAGTTTTCTTGTATCTACGAACGCCAGAATGCATAAAATTGACCTAAACGTCTCCTTTTCCTATTCTGAGTCGATTCTGCATGCTTTAAGTGTGTTTGGTGGCTCAGAACCATCAAAAAACGTTGAAATATAGTTCAAATTCAGTAAAAATCGACAAAAATACAGTTTCTAGCTAAAATTTGATGGTTTCGTTGCACTTTCCGAGCCCGTAGGGTGTCTGATTGGCTTAAAAGTACAAGAAAACACTTCAAAAGTGACGTTCCTGAAGAATTTTAACAGTTTTCTTGTATCTACGAACGCCAGAATGCATAAAATTGACCTAAACGTCTCCTTTTCCTATTCTGAGTCGATTCTGCATGCTTTAAGTGTGTTTGGTGGCTCAGAACCATCAAAAAACGTTGAAATATAGTTCAAATTCAATAAAAATCGACAAAAATACAGTTTCTAGCTAAAATTTTATGGTTTCGTTGCACTTTCCGAGCCCGTAGGATATCTGATTGGCTTAAAAGTACAAGAAAACACTTCAAAAGTGACGTTCCTGAAGAATTTTAACAGTTTTCTTGTATCTACGAACGCCAGAATGCATAAAATTGACCTAAACGTCTCCTTTTCCTATTCTGAGTCGATTCTGCATGCTTTAAGTGTGTTTGTTGGCTCAGAACCATCAACAAACGTTGAAATATAGTTCAAATTCAATAAAAATCGACAAAAATACAGTTTCTAGCTAAAATTTGATGGTTTCGTTGCACTTTCCGAGCCCGTAGGGTATCTGATTGGCTTAAAAGTACAAGAAAACACTTCAAAAGTGACGTTTCTGAAGAATTTTAACAGTTTTCTTGTATCTACGAACGCCAGAATGCATAAAATTGACCTAAACGTCTCCTTTTCCTATTCTGAGTCGATTCTGCATGCTTTAAGTGTGTTTGGTGGCTCAGAACCATCAAAAAACGTTGAAAAATAGTTCAAATTCAATAAAAATCGACAAAAATACAGTTTCTAGCTAAAATTTGATGGTTTCGTTGCACTTTCCGAGCCCGTAGGGTATCTGATTGGCTTAAAAGTACAAGAAAACACTTCAAAAGTGACGTTTCTGAAGAATTTTAACAGTTTTCTTGTATCTACGAACGCCAGAATGCATAAAATTGACCTAAACGTCTCCTTTTCCTATTCTGAGTCGATTCTGCATGCTTTAAGTGTGTTTGGTGGCTCAGAACCATCAAAAAACGTTGAAATATAGTTCAAATTCAATAAAAATCGACAAAAATACAGTTTCTAGCTAAAATTTGATGGTTTCGTTGCACTTTCCGAGCCCGTAGGGTATCTGATTGGCTTAAAAGTACAAGAAAACACTTCAAAAGTGACGTTCCTGAAGAATTTTAACAGTTTTCTTGTATCTACGAACGCCAGAATGCATAAAATTGACCTAAACGTCTCCTTTTCCTATTCTGAGTCGATTCTGCATGCTTTAAGTGTGTTTGGTGGCTCAGAACCATCAAAAAACGTTGAAATATAGTTCAAATTCAATAAAAATCGACAAAAATACAGTTTCTAGCTAAAATTTGATGGTTTCGTTGCACTTTCCGAGCCCGTAGGATATCTGATTGGCTTAAAAGTACAAGAAAACACTTCAAAAGTGACGTTCCTGAAGAATTTTAACAGTTTTCTTGTATCTACGAACGCCAGAATGCATAAAATTGACCTAAACGTCTCCTTTTCCTATTCTGAGTCGATTCTGCATGCTTTAAGTGTGTTTGGTGGCTCAGAACCATCAACAAACGTTGAAATATAGTTCAAATTCAATAAAAATCGACAAAAATACAGTTTCTAGCTAAAATTTGATGGTTTCGTTGCACTTTCCGAGCCCGTAGGGTATCTGATTGGCTTAAAAGTACAAGAAAACACTTCAAAAGTGACGTTTCTGAAGAATTTTAACAGTTTTCTTGTATCTACGAACGCCAGAATGCATAAAATTGACCTAAACGTCTCCTTTTCCTATTCTGAGTCGATTCTGCATGCTTTAAGTGTGTTTGGTGGCTCAGAACCATCAAAAAACGTTGAAAAATAGTTCAAATTCAATAAAAATCGACAAAAATACAGTTTCTAGCTAAAATTTGATGGTTTCGTTGCACTTTCCGAGCCCGTAGGGTATCTGATTGGCTTAAAAGTACAAGAAAACACTTCAAAAGTGACGTTTCTGAAGAATTTTAACAGTTTTCTTGTATCTACGAACGCCAGAATGCATAAAATTGACCTAAACGTCTCCTTTTCCTATTCTGAGTCGATTCTGCATGCTTTAAGTGTGTTTGGTGGCTCAGAACCATCAAAAAACGTTGAAATATAGTTCAAATTCAATAAAAATCGACAAAAATACAGTTTCTAGCTAAAATTTGATGGTTTCGTTGCACTTTCCGAGCCCGTAGGGTATCTGATTGGCTTAAAAGTACAAGAAAACACTTCAAAAGTGACGTTTCTGAAGAATTTTAACAGTTTTCTTGTATCTACGAACGCCAGAATGCATAAAATTGACCTAAACGTCTCCTTTTCCTATTCTGAGTCGATTCTGCATGCTTTAAGTGTGTTTGGTGGCTCAGAACCATCAAAAAACGTTGAAATATAGTTCAAATTCAATAAAAATCGACAAAAATACAGTTTCTGGCTAAAATTTGATGGTTTCGTTGCACTTTCCGAGCCCGTAGGGTATCTGATTGGCTTAAAAGTACAAGAAAACACTTCAAAAGTGACGTTTCTGAAGAATTTTAACAGTTTTCTTGTATCTACGAACGCCAGAATGCATAAAATTGACCTAAACGTCTCCTTTTCCTATTCTGAGTCGATTCTGCATGCTTTAAGTGTGTTTGGTGGCTCAGAACCATCAAAAAACGTTGAAATATAGTTCAAATTCAATAAAAATCGACAAAAATACAGTTTCTAGCTAAAATTTGATGGTTTCGTTGCACTTTCCGAGCCCGTAGGGTATCTGATTGGCTTAAAAGTACAAGAAAACACTTCAAAAGTGACGTTTCTGAAGAATTTTAACAGTTTTCTTGTATCTACGAACGCCAGAATGCATAAAATTGACCTAAACGTCTCCTTTTCCTATTCTGAGTCGATTCTGCATGCTTTAAGTGTGTTTGGTGGCTCAGAACCATCAAAAAACGTTGAAATATAGTTCAAATTCAATAAAAATCGACAAAAATACAGTTTCTAGCTAAAATTTGATGGTTTCGTTGCACTTTCCGAGCCCGTAGGGTATCTGATTGGCTTAAAAGTACAAGAAAACACTTCAAAAGTGACGTTTCTGAAGAATTTTAACAGTTTTCTCGTATCTACGAACGCCAGAATGCATAAAATTGACCTAAACGTCTCCTTTTCCTATTCTGAGTCGATTCTGCATGCTTTAAGTGTGTTTGGTGGCTCAGAACCATCATAAAACGTTGAAATATAGTTCAAATTCAGTAAAAATCGACAAAAATACAGTTTCTAGCTAAAATTTGATGGTTTCGTTGCACTTTCCGAGCCCGTAGGGTATCTGATTGGCTTAAAAGTACAAGAAAACACTTCAAAAGTGACGTTCCTGAAGAATTTTAACAGTTTTCTTGTATCTACGAACGCCAGAATGCATAAAATTGACCTAAACGTCTCCTTTTCCTATTCTGAGTCGATTCTGCATGCTTTAAGTGTGTTTGGTGGCTCAGAACCATCAAAAAACGTTGAAATATAGTTCAAATTCAATAAAAATCGACAAAAATACAGTTTCTAGCTAAAATTTGATGGTTTCGTTGCACTTTCCGAGCCCGTAGGATATCTGATTGGCTTAAAAGTACAAGAAAACACTTCAAAAGTGACGTTCCTGAAGAATTTTAACAGTTTTCTTGTATCTACGAACGCCAGAATGCATAAAATTGACCTAAACGTCTCCTTTTCCTATTCTGAGTCGATTCTGCATGCTTTAAGTGTGTTTGGTGGCTCAGAACCATCAAAAAACGTTGAAATATAGTTCAAATTCAATAAAAATCGACAAAAATACAGTTTCTAGCTAAAATTTGATGGTTTCGTTGCACTTTCCGAGCCCGTAGGGTATCTGATTGGCTTAAAAGTACAAGAAAACACTTCAAAAGTGACGTTTCTGAAGAATTTTAACAGTTTTCTTGTATCTACGAACGCCAGAATGCATAAAATTGACCTAAACGTCTCCTTTTCCTATTCTGAGTCGATTCTGCATGCTTTAAGTGTGTTTGGTGGCTCAGAACCATCAAAAAACGTTGAAATATAGTTCAAATTCAATAAAAATCGACAAAAATACAGTTTCTAGCTAAAATTTGATGGTTTCGTTGCACTTTCCGAGCCCGTAGGGTATCTGATTGGCTTAAAAGTACAAGAAAACACTTCAAAAGTGACGTTTCTGAAGAATTTTAACAGTTTTCTTGTATCTACGAACGCCAGAATGCATAAAATTGACCTAAACGTCTCCTTTTCCTATTCTGAGTCGATTCTGCATGCTTTAAGTGTGTTTGGTGGCTCAGAACCATCAAAAAACGTTGAAATATAGTTCAAATTCAATAAAAATCGACAAAAATACAGTTTCTAGCTAAAATTTGATGGTTTCGTTGCACTTTCCGAGCCCGTAGGGTATCTGATTGGCTTAAAAGTACAAGAAAACACTTCAAAAGTGACGTTTCTGAAGAATTTTAACAGTTTTCTTGTATCTACGAACGCCAGAATGCATAAAATTGACCTAAACGTCTCCTTTTCCTATTCTGAGTCGATTCTGCATGCTTTAAGTGTGTTTGGTGGCTCAGAACCATCAAAAAACGTTGAAATATAGTTCAAATTCAATAAAAATCGACAAAAATACAGTTTCTGGCTAAAATTTGATGGTTTCGTTGCACTTTCCGAGCCCGTAGGGTATCTGATTGGCTTAAAAGTATACAAGAAAACACTTCAAAAGTGACGTTTCTGAAGAATTTTAACAGTTTTCTTGTATCTACGAACGCCAGAATGCATAAAATTGACCTAAACGTCTCCTTTTCCTATTCTGAGTCGATTCTGCATGCTTTAAGTGTGTTTGGTGGCTCAGAACCATCAAAAAACGTTGAAATATAGTTCAAATTCAATAAAAATCGACAAAAATACAGTTTCTAGCTAAAATTTGATGGTTTCGTTGCACTTTCCGAGCCCGTAGGGTATCTGATTGGCTTAAAAGTACAAGAAAACACTTCAAAAGTGACGTTTCTGAAGAATTTTAACAGTTTTCTTGTATCTACGAACGCCAGAATGCATAAAATTGACCTAAACGTCTCCTTTTCCTATTCTGAGTCGATTCTGCATGCTTTAAGTGTGTTTGGTGGCTCAGAACCATCAAAAAACGTTGAAATATAGTTCAAATTCAATAAAAATCGGCAAAAATACAGTTTCTAGCTAAAATTTGATGGTTTCGTTGCACTTTCCGAGCCCGTTGGGTATCTGATTGGCTTAAAAGTACAAGAAAACACTTCAAAAGTGACGTTTCTGAAGAATTTTAACAGTTTTCTTGTATCTACGAACGCCAGAATGCATAAAATTGACCTAAACGTCTCCTTTTCCTATTCTGAGTCGATTCTGCATGCTTTAAGTGTGTTTGGTGGGTCAGAACCATCAAAAAACATTGAAATATAGTTCAAATTCAATAAAAATCGACAAAAATACAGTTTCTACCTAAAATTTGATGGTTTCGTTGCACTTCCGAGCCCGTAGGGTATCTGATTGGCTTAAAAGTACAAGAAAACACTTCAAAAGTGACGTTTCTGAAGAATTTTAACAGTTTTCTTGTATCTACGAACGCCAGAATGCATAAAATTGACCTAAACGTCTCCTTTTCCTATTCTGAGTCGATTCTGCATGCTTTAAGTGTGTTTGGTGGCTCAGAACCATCAAAAACGTTGAAATATAGTTCAAATTCAATAAAAATCGACAAAAATACAGTTTCTAGCTAAAATTTGATGGTTTCGTTGCACTTTCCGAGCCCGTAGGGTATCTGATTGGCTTAAAAGTACAAGAAAACACTTCAAAAGTGACGTTTCTGAATAATATTAACAGTTTTCTTGTATCTACGAACGCCAGAATGCATAAAATTGACCTAAACTTCTCCTTTTCCTATTCTGAGTCGATTCTGCATGCTTTAAGTGTGTTTGGTGGCTCAGAACCATCAAAAAACGTTGAAATATAGTTCAAATTCAATAAAAATCGACAAAAATACAGTTTCTAGCTAAAATTTGATGGTTTCGTTGCACTTTCCGAGCCCGTAGGGTATCTGATTGGCTTAAAAGTACAAGAAAACACTTCAAAAGTGACGTTTCTGAAGAATTTTAACAGTTTTCTTGTATCTACGAACGCCAGAATGCATAAAATTGACCTAAACGTCTCCTTTTCCTATTCTGAGTCGATTCTGCATGCTTTAAGTGTGTTTGGTGGCTCAGAACCATCAAAAAACGTTGAAATATAGTTCAAATTCAATAAAAATCGACAAAAATACAGTTTCTATCTAAAATTTGATGGTTTCCTTGCACTTTCCGAGCCCGTAGGGTATCTGATTGGCTTAAAAGTACAAGAAAACACTTCAAAAGTGACGTTTCTGAAGAATTTTAACAGTTTTCTTGTATCTACGAACGCCAGAATGCATAAAATTGACCTAAACGTCTCTTTTTCCTATTCTGAGTCGATTCTGCATGCTTTAAGTGTGTTTGGTGGCTCAGAACCATCAAAAAACGTTGAAATATAGTTCAAATTCAATAAAAATCGACAAAAATACAGTTTCTAGCTAAAATTTGATGGTTTCGTCGCACTTTCCGAGCCCGTAGGGTATCTGATTGGCTTAAAAGTACAAGAAAACACTTCAAAAGTGACGTTTCTGAAGAATTTTAACAGTTTTCTTGTATCTACGAACGCCAGAATGCATAAAATTGACCTAAACGTCTCCTTTTCCTATTCTGAGTCGATTCTGCATGTTTTAAGAGTGTTTGGTGGCTCAGAACCATCAAAAAACGTTGAAATATAGTTCAAATTCAATAAAAATCGACAAAAATACAGTTTCTAGCTAAAATTTGATGGTTTCGTTGCACTTTCCGAGCCCGTAGGGTATCTGATTGGCTTAAAAGTACAAGAAAACACTTCAAAAGTGACGTTTCTGAAGAATTTTAACAGTTTTCTTGTATCTACGAACGCTAGAATGCATAAAATTGACCTAAACGTCTCCTTTTCCTATTCTGAGTCGATTCTGCATGCTTTAAGTGTGTTTGGTGGCTCAGAACCATCAAAAAACGTTGAAATATAGTTCAAATTCAATAAAAATCGACAAAAATACAGTTTCTAGCTAAAATTTGATGGTTTCGTTGCACTTTCCGAGCCCGTAGGGTATCTGATTGGCTTAAAAGTACAAGAAAACACTTCAAAAGTGACGTTTCTGAAGAATTTTAACAGTTTTCTTGTATCTACGAACGCCAGAATGCATAAAATTGACCTAAACGTCTCCTTTTCCTATTCTGAGTCGATTCTGCATGCTTTAAGTGTGTTTGGTGGCTCAGAACCATCAAAAAACGTTGAAATATAGTTCAGATTCAATAAAAATCGACAAAAATACAGTTTCTAGCTAAAATTTGATGGTTTCGTTGCACTTTCCGAGCCCGTAGGGTATCTGATTGGCTTAAAAGTACAAGAAAACACTTCAAAAGTGACGTTTCTGAAGAATTTTAACAGTTTTCTTGTATCTACGAACGCCAGAATGCATAAAATTGACCTAAACGTCTCCTTTTCCTATTCTGAGTCGATTCTGCATGCTTTAAGTGTGTTTGGTGGCTCAGAACCATCAAAAAACGTTGAAATATAGTTCAAATTCAATAAAAATCGACAAAAATACAGTTTCTAGCTAAAATTTGATGGTTTCGTTGCACTTTCCGAGCCCGTAGGGTATCTGATTGGCTTAAAAGTACAAGAAAACACTTCAAAAGTGACGTTTCTGAAGAATTTTAACAGTTTTCTTGTATCTACGAACGCCAGAATGCATAAAATTGACCTAAACGTCTCCTTTTCCTATTCTGAGTCGATTCTGCATGCTTTAAGTGTGTTTGGTGGCTCAGAACCATCAAAAAACGTTGAAATATAGTTCAAATTCAATAAAAATCGACAAAAATACAGTTTCTAGCTAAAATTTGATGGTTTCGTTGCACTTTCCGAGCCCGTAGGGTATCTGATTGGCTTAAAAGTACAAGAAAACACTTCAAAAGTGACGTTTCTGAAGAATTTTAACAGTTTTCTTGTATCTACGAACGCCAGAATGCATAAAATTGACCTAAACGTCTCCTTTTCCTATTCTGAGTCGATTCTGCATGCTTTAAGTGTGTTTGGTGGCTCAGAACCATCAAAAAACGTTGAAATATAGCTCAAATTCAATAAAAATCGACAAAAATACAGTTTCTAGCTAAAATTTGATGGTTTCGTTGCACTTTCCGAGCCCGTAGGGTATCTGATTGGCTTAAAAGTACAAGAAAACACTTCAAAAGTGACGTTTCTGAAGAATTTTAACAGTTTTCTTGTATCTACGAACGCCAGAATGCATAAAATTGACCTAAACGTCTCCTTTTCCTATTCTGAGTCGATTCTGCATGCTTTAAGTGTGTTTGGTGGCTCAGAACCAGATTCAGAAACGTCACTTTTGAAGTGTTTTCTTGTACTTTTAAGCCAATCAGATACCCTACGGGCTCGGAAAGTGCAACGAAACCATCAAATTTTAGCTAGAAACTGTATTTTTGTCGATTTTTATTGAATTTGAACTATATTTCAACGTTTTTTGATGGTTCTGAGCCACCAAACACACTTAAAGCATGCAGAATCGACTCAGAATAGGAAAAGGAGACGTTTAGGTCAATTTTATGCATTCTGGCGTTCGTAGATACAAGAAAACTGTTAAAATTCTTCAGAAACGTCACTTTTGAAGTGTTTTCTTGTACTTTTAAGCCAATCAGATACCCTACGGGCTCGGAAAGTGCAACGAAACCATCAAATTTTAGCTAGAAACTGTATTTTTGTCGATTTTTATTGAATTTGAACTATATTTCAACGTTTTTTGATGGTTCTGAGCCACCAAACACACTTAAAGCATGCAGAATCGACTCAGAATAGGAAAAGGAGACGTTTAGGTCAATTTTATGCATTCTGGCGTTCGTAGATACAAGAAAACTGTTAAAATTCTTCAGAAACGTCACTTTTGAAGTGTTTTCTTGTACTTTTAAGCCAATCAGATACCCTACGGGCTCGGAAAGTGCAACGAAACCATCAAATTTTAGCTAGAAACTGTATTTTTGTCGATTTTTATTGAATTTGAACTATATTTCAACGTTTTTTGATGGTTCTGAGCCACCAAACACACTTAAAGCATGCAGAATCGACTCAGAATAGGAAAAGGAGACGTTTAGGTCAATTTTATGCATTCTGGCGTTCGTAGATACAAGAAAACTGTTAAAATTCTTCAGAAACGTCACTTTTGAAGGGTTTTCTTGTACTTTTAAGCCAATCAGATACCCTGCGGGCTCGGAAAGTGCAACGAAACCATCAAATTTTAGCTAGAAACTGTATTTTTGTCGATTTTTATTGAATTTGAACTATATTTCAACGTTTTTTGATGGTTCTGAGCCACCAAACACATCTAAAGCATGCAGAATCGACTCAGAATAGGAAAAGGAGACGTTTAGGTCAATTTTATGCATTCTGGCGTTCGTAGATACAAGAAAACTGTTAAAATTCTTCAGAAACGTCACTTTTGAAGGGTTTTCTTGTACTTTTAAGCCAATCAGATACCCTACGGGCTCGGAAAGTGCAACGAAACCATCAAATTTTAGCTAGAAACTGTATTTTTGTCGATTTTTATTGAATTTGAACTATATTTCAACGTTTTTTGATGGTTCTGAGCCACCAAACACACTTAAAGCATGCAGAATCGACTCAGAATAGGAAAAGGAGACGTTTAGGTCAATTTTATGCATTCTGGCGTTCGTAGATACAAGAAAACTGTTAAAATTCTTCAGAAACGTCACTTTTGAAGTGTTTTCTTGTACTTTTAAGCCAATCAGATACCCTACGGGCTCGGAAAGTGCAACGAAACCATCAAATTTTAGCTAGAAACTGTATTTTTGTCGATTTTTATTGAATTTGAACTATATTTCAACGTTTTTTGATGGTTCTGAGCCACCAAACACACTTTAAGCATGCAGAATCGACTCAGAATAGGAAAAGGAGACGTTTAGGTCAATTTTATGCATTCTGGCGTTCGTAGATACAAGAAAACTGTTAAAATCTTCAGAAACGTCACTTTTGAAGTGTTTTCTTGTACTTTTAAGCCAATCAGATACCCTTCGGGCTCGGAAAGTGCAACGAAACCATCAAATTTTAGCTAGAAACTGTATTTTTGTCGATTTTTATTGAATTTGAACTATATTTCAACGTTTTTTGATGGTTCTGAGCCACCAAACACACTTAAAGCATGCAGAATCGACTCAGAATAGGAAAAGGAGACGTTTAGGTCAATTTTATGCATTCTGGCGTTCGTAGATACAAGAAAACTGTTAAAATTCTTCAGAAACGTCACTTTTGAAGTGTTTTCTTGTACTTTTAAGCCAATCAGATACCCTACGGGCTCGGAAAGTGCAACGAAACCATCAAATTTTAGCTAGACTCTGTATTTTTGTCGATTTTTATTGAATTTGAACTATATTTCAACGTTTTTTGATGGTTCTGAGCCACCAAACACACTTAAAGCATGCAGAATCGACTCAGAATAGGAAAAGGAGACGTTTAGGTCAATTTTATGCATTCTGGCGTTCGTATATACAAGAAAACTGTTAAAATTCTTCAGAAACGTCACCTTTGAAGTGTTTTCTTGTACTTTTAAGCCAATCAGATACCCTACGGGCTCGGAAAGTGCAACGAAACCATCAAATTTTAGCTAGAAACTGTATTTTTGTCGATTTTTATTGAATTTGAACTATATTTCAACGTTTTTTGATGGTTCTGAGCCACCAAACACACTTAAAGCATGCAGAATCGATTCAGAATAGGAAAAGGAGACGTTTAGGTCAATTTTATGCATTCTGGCGTTCGTAGATACAAGAAAACTGTTAAAATTCTTCAGAAACGTCACTTTTGAAGTGTTTTCTTGTACTTTTAAGCCAATCAGATACCCTACGGGCTCGGAAAGTGCAACGAAACCATCAAATTTTAGCTAGAAACTGTATTTTTGTCGATTTTTATTGAATTTGAACTATATTTCAAAGTTTTTTGATGGTTCTGAGCCACCAAACACACTTAAAGCATGCAGAATCGACTCAGAATAGGAAAAGGAGACGTTTAGGTCAATTTTATGCATTCAGGCGTTCGTAGATACAAGAAAAACTGTTAAAATTCTTCAGAAACGTCACTTTTGGTGTTTTCTTGTACTTTTAAGCCAATCAGATACCCTACGGGCTCGGAAAGTGCAACGAAACCATCAAATTTTAGCTAGAAACTGTATTTTTGTCGATTTTTATTGAATTTGAACTATATTTCAACGTTTTTTGATGGTTCTGAGCCACCAAACACACTTAAAGCATGCAGAATCGACTCAGAATAGGAAAAGGACACGTTTAGGTCAATTTTATGCATTCTGGCGTTCGTAGATACAAGAAAACTGTTAAAATTCTTCAGAAACGTCACTTTTGAAGTGTTTTCTTGTACTTTTAAGCCAATCAGATACCCTACGGGCTCGGAAAGTGCAACGAAACCATCAAATTTTAGCTAGAAACTGTATTTTTGTCGATTTTAATTGAATTTGAACTATATTTCAACGTTTTTTGATGGTTCTGAGCCACCAAACACACTTAAAGCATGCAGCATCGACTCAGAATAGGAAAAGGAGACGTTTAGGTCAATTTTATGCATTCTGGCGTTCGTAGATACAAGAAAACTGTTAAAATTCTTCAGAAACGTCACTTTTGAAGTGTTTTCTTGTACTTTTAAGCCAATCAGATACCCTACGGGCTCGGAAAGTGCAACGAAACCATCAAATTTTAGCTAGAAACTGTATTTTTGTCGATTTTTATTGAATTTGAACTATATTTCAACGTTTTTTGATGGTTCTGAGCCACCAAACACACTTAAAGCATGCAGAATCGACTCAGAATAGGAAAAGGAGACGTTTAGGTCAATTTTATGCATTCTGGCGTTCGTAGATACAAGAAA
Source organism: Zophobas morio (assembly GCF_036711695.1). Classification (NCBI taxonomy): domain Eukaryota; kingdom Metazoa; phylum Arthropoda; class Insecta; order Coleoptera; family Tenebrionidae; genus Zophobas; species Zophobas morio. The sequence continues at coordinate 41,994 of NW_026972875.1, forward strand.
ACTGTTAAAACTCTTCAGAAACGTCACTTTTGAAGTGTTTTCTTGTACTTTTAAGCCAATCAGATACCCTACGGGCTCGGAAAGTGCAACGAAACCATCAAATTTTAGCTAGAAACTGTATTTTTGTCGATTTTTATTGAATTTGAACTATATTTCAACGTTTTTTGATGGTTCTGAGCCACCAAACACACTTAAAGCATGCAGAATCGACTCAGAATAGGAAAAGGAGACGTTTAGGTCAATTTTATGCATTCTGGCGTTCGTAGATACAAGAAAACTGTTAAAATTCTTCAGAAACGTCACTTTTGAAGTGTTTTCTTGTACTTTTAAGCCAATCAGATACCCTTCGGGCTCGGAAAGTGCAACGAAACCATCAAATTTTAGCTAGAAACTGTATTTTTGTCGATTTTTATTGAATTTGAACAATATTTCAACGTTTTTTGATGGTTCTGAGCCACCAAACACACTTAAAGCATGCAGAATCGACTCAGAATAGGAAAAGGAGACGTTTAGGTCAATTTTATGCATTCTGGCGTTCGTAGATACAAGAAAACTGTTAAAATTCTTCAGAAACGTCACTTTTGAAGTGTTTTCTTGTACTTTTAAGCCAATCAGATACCCTACGGGCTCGGAAAGTGCAACGAAACCATCAAATTTTAGCTAGAAACTGTATTTTTGTCGATTTTTATTGAATTTGAACTATATTTCAACGTTTTTTGATGGTTCTGAGCCACCAAACACACTTAAAGCATGCAGAATCGACTCAGAATAGGAAAAGGAGACGTTTAGGTCAATTTTATGCATTCTGGCGTTCGTAGATACAAGAAAACTGTTAAAATTCTTCAGAAACGTCACTTTTGAAGGGTTTTCTTGTACTTTTAAGCCAATCAGATACCCTGCGGGCTCGGAAAGTGCAACGAAACCATCAAATTTTAGCTAGAAACTGTATTTTTGTCGATTTTTATTGAATTTGAACTATATTTCAACGTTTTTTGATGGTTCTGAGCCACCAAACACACTTAAAGCATGCAGAATCGACTCAGAATAGGAAAAGGAGACGTTTAGGTCAATTTTATGCATTCTGGCGTTCGTAGATACAAGAAAACTGTTAAAATTCTTCAGAAACGTCACTTTTGAAGTGTTTTCTTGTACTTTTAAGCCAATCAAATACCCTACGGGCTCGGAAAGTGCAACGAAACCATCAAATTTTAGCTAGAAACTGTATTTTTGTCGATTTTTATTGAATTTGAACTATATTTCAACGTTTTTTGATGGTTCTGAGCCACCAAACACACTTAAAGCATGCAGAATCGACTCAGAATAGGAAAAGGAGACGTTTAGGTCAATTTTATGCATTCTGGCGTTCGTAGATACAAGAAAACTGTTAAAATTCTTCAGAAACGTCACTTTTGAAGTGTTTTCTTGTACTTTTAAGCCAATCAGATACCCTACGGGCTCGGAAAGTGCAACGAAACCATCAAATTTTAGCTAGAAACTGTATTTTTGTCGATTTTTATTGAATTTGAACTATATTTCAACGTTTTTTGATGGTTCTGGGCCACCAAACACACTTAAAGCATGCAGAATCGACTCAGAATAGGAAAAGGAGACGTTTAGGTCAATTTTATGCATTCTGGCGTTCGTAGATACAAGAAAACTGTTAAAATTCTTCAGAAACGTCACTTTTGAAGTGTTTTCTTGTACTTTTAAGCCAATCAGATACCCTACGGGCTCGGAAAGTGCAACGAAACCATCAAATTTTAGCTAGAAACTGTATTTTTGTCGATTTTTATTGAATTTGAACTATATTTCAACGTTTTTTGATGGTTCTGAGCCACCAAACACACTTAAAGCATGCAGAATCGACTCAGAATAGGAAAAGGAGACGTTTAGGTCAATTTTATGCATTCTGGCGTTCGTAGATACAAGAAAACTGTTAAAATTCTTCAGAAACGTCACTTTTGAAGGGTTTTCTTGTACTTTTAAGCCAATCAGATACCCTGCGGGCTCGGAAAGTGCAACGAAACCATCAAATTTTAGCTAGAAACTGTATTTTTGTCGATTTTTATTGAATTTGAACTATATTTCAACGTTTTTTGATGGTTCTGAGCCACCAAACACACTTAAAGCATGCAGAATCGACTCAGAATAGGAAAAGGAGACGTTTAGGTCAATTTTATGCATTCTGGCGTTCGTAGATACAAGAAAACTGTTAAAATTCTTCAGAAACGTCACTTTTGAAGTGTTTTCTTGTACTTTTAAGCCAATCAAATACCCTACGGGCTCGGAAAGTGCAACGAAACCATCAAATTTTAGCTAGAAACTGTATTTTTGTCGATTTTTATTGAATTTGAACTATATTTCAACGTTTTTTGATGGTTCTGAGCCACCAAACACACTTAAAGCATGCAGAATCGACTCAGAATAGGAAAAGGAGACGTTTAGGTCAATTTTATGCATTCTGGCGTTCGTAGATACAAGAAAACTGTTAAAATTCTTCAGAAACGTCACTTTTGAAGTGTTTTCTTGTACTTTTAAGCCAATCAGATACCCTACGGGCTCGGAAAGTGCAACGAAACCATCAAATTTTAGCTAGAAACTGTATTTTTGTCGATTTTTATTGAATTTGAACTATATTTCAACGTTTTTTGATGGTTCTGGGCCACCAAACACACTTAAAGCATGCAGAATCGACTCAGAATAGGAAAAGGAGACGTTTAGGTCAATTTTATGCATTCTGGCGTTCGTAGATACAAGAAAACTGTTAAAATTCTTCAGAAACGTCACTTTTGAAGTGTTTTCTTGTACTTTTAAGCCAATCAGATACCCTACGGGCTCGGAAAGTGCAACGAAACCATCAAATTTTAGCTAGAAACTGTATTTTTGTCGATTTTTATTGAATTTGAACTATATTTCAACGTTTTTTGATGGTTCTGAGCCACCAAACACACTTAAAGCATGCAGAATCGACTCAGAATAGGAAAAGGAGACGTTTAGGTCAATTTTATGCATTCTGGCGTTCGTAGATACAAGAAAACTGTTAAAATTCTTCAGAAACGTCACTTTTGAAGTGTTTTCTTGTACTTTTAAGCCAATCAGATACCCTACGGGCTCGGAAAGTGCAAGGAAACCATCAAATTTTAGCTAGAAACTGTATTTTTGTCGATTTTTATTGAATTTGAACTATATTTCAACGTTTTTTGATGGTTCTGAGCCACCAAACACACTTAAAGCATGCAGAATCGACTCAGAATAGGAAAAGGAGACGTTTAGGTCAATTTTATGCATTCTGGCGTACGTAGATACAAGAAAACTGTTAAAATTCTTCAGAAACGTCACTTTTGAAGTGTTTTCTTGTACTTTTAAGCCAATCAGATACCCTACGGGCTCGGAAAGTGCAACGAAACCATCAAATTTTAGCTAGAAACTGTATTTTTGTCGATTTTTATTGAATTTGAACTATATTTCAAAGTTTTTTGATGGTTCTGAGCCACCAAACACACTTAAAGCATGCAGAATCGACTCAGAATAGGAAAAGGAGACGTTTAGGTCAATTTTATGCATTCTGGCGTTCGTAGATACAAGAAAACTGTTAAAATTCTTCAGAAACGTCACTTTTGAAGTGTTTTCTTGTACTTTTAAGCCAATCAGATACCCTACGGGCTCGGAAAGTGCAACGAAACCATCAAATTTTAGCTAGAAACTGTATTTTTGTCGATTTTTATTGAATTTGAACTATATTTCAACGTTTTTTGATGGTTCTGAGCCACCAAACACACTTAAAGCATGCAGAATCGACTCAGAATAGGAAAAGGAGACGTTTAGGTCAATTTTATGCATTCTGGCGTTCGTAGATACAAGAAAACTGTTAAAATTCTTCAGAAACGTCACTTTTGAAGTGTTTTCTTGTACTTTTAAGCCAATCAGATACCCTGCGGGCTCGGAAAGTGCAACGAAACCATCAAATTTTAGCTAGAAACTGTATTTTTGTCGATTTTTATTGAATTTGAACTATATTTCAACGTTTTTTGATGGTTCTGAGCCACCAAACACACTTAAAGCATGCAGAATCGACTCAGAATAGGAAAAGGAGACGTTTAGGTCAATTTTATGCATTCTGGCGTTCGTAGATACAAGAAAACTGTTAAAATTCTTCAGAAACGTCACTTTTGAAGTGTTTTCTTGTACTTTTAAGCCAATCAGATACCCTACGGGCTCGGAAAGTGCAACGAAACCATCAAATTTTAGCTAGAAACTGTATTTTTGTCGATTTTTATTGAATTTGAACTATATTTCAACGTTTTTTGATGGTTCTGAGCCACCAAACACACTTAAAGCATGCAGAATCGACTCAGAATAGGAAAAGGAGACGTTTAGGTCAAATTTATGCATTCTGGCGTTCGTAGATACAAGAAAACTGTTAAAATTCTTCAGAAACGTCACTTTTGAAGTGTTTTCTTGTACTTTTAAGCCAATCAGATACCCTACGGGCTCGGAAAGTGCAACGAAACCATCAAATTTTAGCTAGAAACTGTATTTTTGTCGATTTTTATTGAATTTGAACTATATTTCAACGTTTTTTGATGGTTCTGAGCCACCAAACACACTTAAAGCATGCAGAATCGACTCAGAATAGGAAAAGGAGACGTTTAGGTCAATTTTATGCATTCTGGCGTTCGTAGATACAAGAAAACTGTTAAAATTCTTCAGAAACGTCACTTTTGAAGTGTTTTCTTGTACTTTTAAGCCAATCAGATACCCTACGGGCTCGGAAAGTGCAACGAAACCATCAAATTTTAGCCAGAAACTGTATTTTTGTCGATTTTTATTGAATTTGAACTATATTTCAACGTTTTTTGATGGTTCTGAGCCACCAAACACACTTAAAGCATGCAGAATCGACTCAGAATAGGAAAAGGAGACGTTTAGGTCAATTTTATGCATTCTGGCGTTCGTAGATACAAGAAAACTGATAAAATTCTTCAGAAACGTCACTTTTGAAGTGTTTTCTTGTACTTTTAAGCCAATCAGATACCCTACGGGCTCGGAAAGTGCAACGAAACCATCAAATTTTAGCTAGAAACTGTATTTTTGTCGATTTTTATTGAATTTGAACTATATTTCAACGTTTTTTGATGGTTCTGACCCACCAAACACACTTAAAGCATGCAGAATCGACTCAGAATAGGAAAAGGAGACGTTTAGGTCAATTTTATGCATTCTGGCGTTCGTAGATACAAGAAAACTGTTAAAATTCTTCAGAAACGTCACTTTTGAAGTGTTTTCTTGTACTTTTAAGCCAATCAGATACCCTACGGGCTCGGAAAGTGCAACGAAACCATCAAATTTTAGCTAGAAACTGTATTTTTGTCGATTTTTATTGAATTTGAACTATATTTCAACGTTTTTTGATGGTTCTGAGCCACCAAACACACTTAAAGCATGCAGAATCGACTCAGAATAGGAAAAGGAGACGTTTAGGTCAATTTTATGCATTCTGGCGTTCGTAGATACAAGAAAACTGTTAAAATTCTTCAGAAACGTCACTTTTGAAGTGTTTTCTTGTACTTTTAAGCCAATCAGATACCCTACGGGCTCGGAAAGTGCAACGAAACCATCAAATTTTAGCTAGAAACTGTTTTTTTTTTTGTCGATTTTTATTGAATTTGAACTATATTTCAACGTTTTTTGATGGTTCTGAGCCACCAAACACACTTAAAGCATGCAGAATCGACTCAGAATAGGAAAAGGAGACGTTTAGGTCAATTTTATGCATTCTGGCGTTCGTAGATACAAGAAAACTGTTAAAATTCTTCAGAAACGTCACTTTTGAAGTGTTTTCTTGTACTTTTAAGCCAATCAGATACCCTACGGGCTCGGAAAGTGCAACGAAACCATCAAATTTTAGCTAGAAACTGTATTTTTGTCGATTTTTATTGAATTTGAACTATATTTCAACGTTTTTTGATGGTTCTGAGCCACCAAACACACTTAAAGCATGCAGAATCGACTCAGAATAGGAAAAGGAGACGTTTAGGTCAATTTTATGCATTCTGGCGTTCGTAGATACAAGAAAACTGTTAAAATTCGTCAGAAACGTCACTTTTGAAGTGTTTTCTTGTACTTTTAAGCCAATCAGATACCCTACGGGCTCGGAAAGTGCAACGAAACCATCAAATTTTAGCTAGAAACTGTATTTTTGTCGATTTTTATTGAATTTGAACTATATTTCAACGTTTTTTGATGGTTCTGAGCCACCAAACACACTTAAAGCATGCAGAATCGACTCAGAATAGGAAAAGGAGACGTTTAGGTCAATTTTATGCATTCTGGCGTTCGTAGATACAAGAAAACTGTTAAAATTCTTCAGAAACGTCACTTTTGAAGTGTTTTCTTGTACTTTTAAGCCAATCAGATACCCTACGGGCTCGGAAAGTGCAACGAAACCATCAAATTTTAGCCAGAAACTGTATTTTTGTCGATTTTTATTGAATTTGAACTATATTTCAACGTTTTTTGATGGTTCTGAGCCACCAAACACACTTAAAGCATGCAGAATCGACTCAGAATAGGAAAAGGAGACGTTTAGGTCAATTTTATGCATTCTGGCGTTCGTAGATACAAGAAAACTGTTAAAATTCTTCAGAAACGTCACTTTTGAAGTGTTTTCTTGTACTTTTAAGCCAATCAGATACCCTACGGGCTCGGAAAGTGCAACGAAACCATCAAATTTTAGCTAGAAACTGTATTTTTGTCGATTTTTATTGAATTTGAACTATATTTCAACGTTTTTTGATGGTTCTGACCCACCAAACACACTTAAAGCATGCAGAATCGACTCAGAATAGGAAAAGGAGACGTTTAGGTCAATTTTATGCATTCTGGCGTTCGTAGATACAAGAAAACTGTTAAAATTCTTCAGAAACGTCACTTTTGAAGTGTTTTCTTGTACTTTTAAGCCAATCAGATACCCTACGGGCTCGGAAAGTGCAACGAAACCATCAAATTTTAGCTAGAAACTGTATTTTTGTCGATTTTTATTGAATTTGAACTATATTTCAACGTTTTTTGATGGTTCTGAGCCACCAAACACACTTAAAGCATGCAGAATCGACTCAGAATAGGAAAAGGAGACGTTTAGGTCAATTTTATGCATTCTGGCGTTCGTAGATACAAGAAAACTGTTAAAATTCTTCAGAAACGTCACTTTTGAAGTGTTTTCTTGTACTTTTAAGCCAATCAGATACCCTACGGGCTCGGAAAGTGCAACGAAACCATCAAATTTTAGCTAGAAACTGTTTTTTTTTTTGTCGATTTTTATTGAATTTGAACTATATTTCAACGTTTTTTGATGGTTCTGAGCCACCAAACACACTTAAAGCATGCAGAATCGACTCAGAATAGGAAAAGGAGACGTTTAGGTCAATTTTATGCATTCTGGCGTTCGTAGATACAAGAAAACTGTTAAAATTCTTCAGAAACGTCACTTTTGAAGTGTTTTCTTGTACTTTTAAGCCAATCAGATACCCTACGGGCTCGGAAAGTGCAACGAAACCATCAAATTTTAGCTAGAAACTGTATTTTTGTCGATTTTTATTGAATTTGAACTATATTTCAACGTTTTTTGATGGTTCTGAGCCACCAAACACACTTAAAGCATGCAGAATCGACTCAGAATAGGAAAAGGAGACGTTTAGGTCAATTTTATGCATTCTGGCGTTCGTAGATACAAGAAAACTGTTAAAATTCTTCAGAAACGTCACTTTTGAAGTGTTTTCTTGTACTTTTAAGCCAATCAGATACCCTACGGGCTCGGAAAGTGCAACGAAACCATCAAATTTTAGCTAGAAACAGTATTTTTGTCGATTTTTATTGAATTTGAACTATATTTCAACGTTTTTTGATGGTTCTGAGCCACCAAACACACTTAAAGCATGCAGAATCGACTCAGAATAGGAAAAGGAGACGTTTAGGTCAATTTTATGCATTCTGGCGTTCGTAGATACAAGAAAACTGTTAAAATTCTTCAGAAACGTCACTTTTGAAGTGTTTTCTTGTACTTTTAAGCCAATCAGATACCCTACGGGCTCGGAAAGTGCAACGAAACCATCAAATTTTAGCTAGAAACTGTATTTTTGTCGATTTTTATTGAATTTGAACTATATTTCAACGTTTTTTGATGGTTCTGAGCCACCAAACACACTTAAAGCATGCAGAATCGACTCAGAATAGGAAAAGGAGACGTTTAGGTCAATTTTATGCATTCTGGCGTTCGTAGATACAAGAAAACTGTTAAAATTCTTCAGAAACGTCACTTTTGAAGTGTTTTCTTGTACTTTTAAGCCAATCAGATACCCTACGGGCTCGGAAAGTGCAACGAAACCATCAAATTTTAGCTAGAAACTGTATTTTTGTCGATTTTTATTGAATTTGAACTATATTTCAACGTTTTTTGATGGTTCTGAGCCACCAAACACACTTAAAGCATGCAGAATCGACTCAGAATAGGAAAAGGAGACGTTTAGGTCAATTTTATGCATTCTGGCGTTCGTAGATACAAGAAAACTGTTAAAATTCTTCAGAAACGTCACTTTTGAAGTGTTTTCTTGTACTTTTAAGCCAATCAGATACCCTACGGGCTCGGAAAGTGCAACGAAACCATCAAATTTTAGCTAGAAACTGTATTTTTGTCGATTTTTATTGAATTTGAACTATATTTCAACGTTTTTTGATGGTTCTGAGCCACCAAACACACTTAAAGCATGCAGAATCGACTCAGAATAGGAAAAGGAGACGTTTAGGTCAATTTTATGCATTCTGGCGTTCGTAGATACAAGAAAACTGTTAAAATTCTTCAGAAACGTCACTTTTGAAGTGTTTTCTTGTACTTTTAAGCCAATCAGATACCCTACGGGCTCGGAAAGTGCAACGAAACCATCAAATTTTAGCTAGAAACTGTATTTTTGTCGATTTTTATAGAATTTGAACTATATTTCAACGTTTTTTGATGGTTCTGACCCACCAAACACACTTAAAGCATGCAGAATCGACTCAGAATAGGAAAAGGAGACGTTTAGGTCAATTTTATGCATTCTGGCGTTCGTAGATACAAGAAAACTGTTAAAATTCTTCAGAAACGTCACTTTTGAAGTGTTTTCTTGTACTTTTAAGCCAATCAGATACCCTACGGGCTCGGAAAGTGCAACGAAACCATCAAATTTTAGCTAGAAACTGTATTTTTGTCGATTTTTATTGAATTTGAACTATATTTCAACGTTTTTTGATGGTTCTGAGCCACCAAACACACTTAAAGCATGCAGAATCGACTCAGAATAGGAAAAGGAGACGTTTAGGTCAATTTTATGCATTCTGGCGTTCGTAGATACAAGAAAACTGTTAAAATTCTTCAGAAACGTCACTTTTGAAGTGTTTTCTTGTACTTTTAAGCCAATCAGATACCCTACGGGCTCGGAAAGTGCAACGAAACCATCAAATTTTAGCTAGAAACTGTTTTTTTTTTTTGTCGATTTTTATTGAATTTGAACTATATTTCAACGTTTTTTGATGGTTCTGAGCCACCAAACACACTTAAAGCATGCAGAATCGACTCAGAATAGGAAAAGGAGACGTTTAGGTCAATTTTATGCATTCTGGCGTTCGTAGATACAAGAAAACTGTTAAAATTCTTCAGAAACGTCACTTTTGAAGTGTTTTCTTGTACTTTTAAGCCAATCAGATACCCTACGGGCTCGGAAAGTGCAACGAAACCATCAAATTTTAGCTAGAAACTGTATTTTTGTCGATTTTTATTGAATTTGAACTATATTTCAACGTTTTTTGATGGTTCTGAGCCACCAAACACACTTAAAGCATGCAGAATCGACTCAGAATAGGAAAAGGAGACGTTTAGGTCAATTTTATGCATTCTGGCGTTCGTAGATACAAGAAAACTGTTAAAATTCTTCAGAAACGTCACTTTTGAAGTGTTTTCTTGTACTTTTAAGCCAATCAGATAACCTACGGGCTCGGAAAGTGCAACGAAACCATCAAATTTTAGCTAGAAACTGTATTTTTGTCGATTTTTATTGAATTTGAACTATATTTCAACGTTTTTTGATGGTTCTGAGCCACCAAACACACTTAAAGCATGCAGAATCGACTCAGAATAGGAAAAGGAGACGTTTATGTCAATTTTATGCATTCTGGCGTTCGTAGATACAAGAAAACTGTTAAAATTCTTCAGAAACGTCACTTTTGAAGTGTTTTCTTGTACTTTTAAGCCAATCAGATACCCTACGGGCTCGGAAAGTGCAACGAAACCATCAAATTTTAGCTAGAAACTGTATTTTTGTCGATTTTTATTGAATTTGAACTATATTTCAACGTTTTTTGATGGTTCTGAGCCACCAAACACACTTAAAGCATGCAGAATCGACTCAGAATAGGAAAAGGAGACGTTTAGGTCAATTTTATGCATTCTGGCGTTCGTAGATACAAGAAAACTGTTAAAATTCTTCAGAAACGTCACTTTTGAAGTGTTTTCTTGTACTTTTAAGCCAATCAGATACCCTACGGGCTCGGAAAGTGCAACGAAACCATCAAATTTTAGCCAGAAACTGTATTTTTGTCGATTTTTATTGAATTTGAACTATATTTCAACGTTTTTTGATGGTTCTGAGCCACCAAACACACTTAAAGCATGCAGAATCGACTCAGAATAGGAAAAGGAGACGTTTAGGTCAATTTTATGCATTCTGGCGTTCGTAGATACAAGAAAACTGTTAAAATTCTTCAGAAACGTCACTTTTGAAGTGTTTTCTTGTACTTTTAAGCCAATCAGATACCCTACGGGCTCGGAAAGTGCAACGAAACCATCAAATTTTAGCTAGAAACTGTATTTTTGTCGATTTTTATTGAATTTGAACTATATTTCAACGTTTTTTGATGGTTCTGACCCACCAAACACACTTAAAGCATGCAGAATCGACTCAGAATAGGAAAAGGAGACGTTTAGGTCAATTTTATGCATTCTGGCGTTCGTAGATACAAGAAAACTGTTAAAATTCTTCAGAAACGTCACTTTTGAAGTGTTTTCTTGTACTTTTAAGCCAATCAGATACCCTACGGGCTCGGAAAGTGCAACGAAACCATCAAATTTTAGCTAGAAACTGTATTTTTGTCGATTTTTATTGAATTTGAACTATATTTCAACGTTTTTTGATGGTTCTGAGCCACCAAACACACTTAAAGCATGCAGAATCGACTCAGAATAGGAAAAGGAGACGTTTAGGTCAATTTTATGCATTCTGGCGTTCGTAGATACAAGAAAACTGTTAAAATTCTTCAGAAACGTCACTTTTGAAGTGTTTTCTTGTACTTTTAAGCCAATCAGATACCCTACGGGCTCGGAAAGTGCAACGAAACCATCAAATTTTAGCTAGAAACTGTTTTTTTTTTTGTCGATTTTTATTGAATTTGAACTATATTTCAACGTTTTTTGATGGTTCTGAGCCACCAAACACACTTAAAGCATGCAGAATCGACTCAGAATAGGAAAAGGAGACGTTTAGGTCAATTTTATGCATTCTGGCGTTCGTAGATACAAGAAAACTGTTAAAATTCTTCAGAAACGTCACTTTTGAAGTGTTTTCTTGTACTTTTAAGCCAATCAGATACCCTACGGGCTCGGAAAGTGCAACGAAACCATCAAATTTTAGCTAGAAACTGTATTTTTGTCGATTTTTATTGAATTTGAACTATATTTCAACGTTTTTTGATGGTTCTGAGCCACCAAACACACTTAAAGCATGCAGAATCGACTCAGAATAGGAAAAGGAGACGTTTAGGTCAATTTTATGCATTCTGGCGTTCGT
>NW_026972876.1:0-40515 GCF_036711695.1 Zophobas morio
CAATCAGATACCCTACGGGCTCGGAAAGTGCAACGAAACCATCAAATTTTTAGCTAGAAACTGTATTTTTGTCGATTTTTATTGAATTTGAACTATATTTCAACGTTTTTTGATGGTTCTGAGCCACCAAACACACTTAAAGCATGCAGAATCGACTCAGAATAGGAAAAGGAGAAGTTTAGGTCAATTTTATGCATTCTGGCGTTCGTAGATACAAGAAAACTGTTAAAATTCTTCAGAAACGTCACTTTTGAAGTGTTTTCTTGTACTTTTAAGCCAATTAGATACCCTACGGGCTCGGAAAGTGCAACGAAACCATCAAATTTTAGCTAGAAACTGTATTTTTGTCGATTTTTATTGAATTTGAACTATATTTCAACGTTTTTTGATGGTTCTGAGCCACCAAACACACTTAAAGCATGCAGAATCGACTCAGAATAGGAAAAGGAGACGTTTAGGTCAATTTTATGCATTCTGGCGTTCGTAGATACAAGAAAACTGTTAAAATTCTTCAGAAACGTCACTTTTGAAGTGTTTTCTTGTACTTTTAAGCCAATCAGATACCCTACGGGCTCGGAAAGTGCAACGAAACCATCAAATTTTAGCTAGAAACTGTATTTTTGTCGATTTTTATTGAATTTGAACTATATTTCAACGTTTTTTGATGGTTCTGAGCCACCAAACACACTTAAAGCATGCAGAATCGACTCAGAATAGGAAAAGGAGACGTTTAGGTCAATTTTATGCATTCTGGCGTTCGTAGATACAAGAAAACTGTTAAAATTCTTCAGAAACGTCACTTTTGAAGTGTTTTCTTGTAGTTTTAAGCCAATCAGATACCCTACGGGCTCGGAAAGTGCAACGAAACCATCAAATTTTAGCTAGAAACTGTATTTTTGTCGATTTTTATTGAATTTGAACTATATTTCAAAGTTTTTTGATGGTTCTGAGCCACCAAACACACTTAAAGCATGCAGAATCGACTCAGAATAGGAAAAGGAGACGTTTAGGTCAATTTTATGCATTCTGGCGTTCGTAGATACAAGAAAACTGTTAAAATTCTTCAGAAACGTCACTTTTGAAGTGTTTTCTTGTACTTTTAAGCCAATCAGATACCCTACGGGCTCGGAAAGTGCAACGAAACCATCAAATTTTAGCTAGAAACTGTATTTTTGTCGATTTTTATTGAATTTGAACTATATTTCAACGTTTTTGATGGTTCTGAGCCACCAAACACACTTAAAGCATGCAGAATCGACTCAGAATAGGAAAAGGAGACGTTTAGGTCAATTTTATGCATTCTGGCGTTCGTAGATACAAGAAAACTGTTAAAATTCTTCAGAAACGTCACTTTTGAAGTGTTTTCTTGTACTTTTAAGCCAATCAGATACCCAACGGGCTCGGAAAGTGCAACGAAACCATCAAATTTTAGCTAGAAACTGTATTTTTGTCGATTTTTATTGAATTAGAACTATATTTCAACGTTTTTTGATGGTTCTGAGCCACCAAACACACTTAAAGCATGCAGAATCGACTCAGAATAGGAAAAGGAGACGTTTAGGTCAATTTTATGCATTCTGGCGTTCGTAGATACAAGGAAACTGTTAAAATTCTTCAGAAACGTCACTTTTGAAGTGTTTTCTTGTACTTTTAAGCCAATCAGATACCCAACGGGCTCGGAAAGTGCAACGAAACCATCAAATTTTAGCTAGAAACTGTATTTTTGTCGATTTTTATTGAATTTGAACTATATTTCAACGTTTTTTGATGGTTCTGAGCCACCAAACACACTTAAAGCATGCAGAATCGACTCAGAATAGGAAAAGGAGACGTTTAGGTCAATTTTATGCATTCTGGCTTTCGTAGATACAAGAAAACTGTTAAAATTCTTCAGAAACGTCACTTTTGAAGTGTTTTCTTGTACTTTTAAGCCAATCAGATACCCAACGGGCTCGGAAAGTGCAACGAAACCATAAAATTTTAGCTAGAAACTGTATTTTTGTCGATTTTTATTGAATTTGAACTATATTTCAACGTTTTTTGATGGTTCTGAGCCACCAAACACACTTAAAGCATGCAGAATCGACTCAGAATAGGAAAAGGAGACGTTTAGGTCAATTTTATGCATTCTGGCGTTCGTAGATACAAGAAAACTGTTAAAATTCTTCAGAAACGTCACTTTTGAAGTGTTTTCTTGTACTTTTAAGCCAATCAGATACCCTACGGGCTCGGAAAGTGCAACGAAACCATCAAATTTTAGCTAGAAACTGTATTTTTGTCGATTTTTATTGAATTTGAACTATATTTCAACGTTTTTTGATGGTTCTGAGCCACCAACACACTTAAAGCATGCAGAATCGACTCAGAATAGGAAAAGGAGACGTTTAGGTCAATTTTATGCATTCTGGCGTTCGTAGATACAAGAAAACTGTTAAAATTCTTCAGAAACGTCACTTTTGAAGTGTTTTCTTGTACTTTTAAGCCAATCAGATACCCTACGGGCTCGGAAAGTGCAACGAAACCATCAAATTTTAGCTAGAAACTGTATTTTTGTCGATTTTTATTGAATTTGAACTATATTTCAACGTTTTTTGATGGTTCTGAGCCACCAAACACACTTAAAGCATGCAGAATCGACTCAGAATAGGAAAAGGAGACGTTTAGGTCAATTTTATGCATTCTGGCGTTCGTAGATACAAGAAAACTGTTAAAATTCTTCAGAAACGTCACTTTTGAAGTGTTTTCTTGTACTTTTAAGCCAATCAGATACCCTACGGGCTCGGAAAGTGCAACGAAACCATCAAATTTTAGCTAGAAACTGTATTTTTGTCGATTTTTATTGAATTTGAACTATATTTCAACGTTTTTTGATGGTTCTGAGCCACCAAACACACTTAAAGCATGCAGAATCGACTCAGAATTGGAAAAGGAGACGTTTAGGTCAATTTTATGCATTCTGGCGTTCGTAGATACAAGAAAACTGTTAAAATTCTTCAGAAACGTCACTTTTGAAGTGTTTTCTTGTACTTTTAAGCCAATCAGATACCCTACGGGCTCGGAAAGTGCAACGAAACCATCAAATTTTAGCTAGAAACTGTATTTTTGTCGATTTTTATTGAATTTGAACTATATTTCAACGTTTTTTGATGGTTCTGAGCCACCAAACACACTTAAAGCATGCAGAATCGACTCAGAATAGGAAAAGGAGACGTTTAGGTCAATTTTATGCATTCTGGCGTTCGTAGATACAAGAAAACTGTTAAAATTCTTCAGAAACGTCACTTTTGAAGTGTTTTCTTGTACTTTTAAGCCAATCAGATACCCTACGGGCTCGGAAAGTGCAACGAAACCATCAAATTTTAGCTAGAAACTGTATTTTTGTCGATTTTTATTGAATTTGAACTATATTTCAACGTTTTTTGATGGTTCTGAGCCACCAAACACACTTAAAGCATGCAGAATCGACTCAGAATAGGGAAAGGAGACGTTTAGGTCAATTTTATGCATTCTGGCGTTCGTAGATACAAGAAAACTGTTAAAATTCTTCAGAAACGTCACTTTTGAAGTGTTTTCTTGTACTTTTAAGCCAATCAGATACCCTTCGGGCTCGGAAAGTGCAACGAAACCATCAAATTTTAGCTAGAAACTGTATTTTTGTCGATTTTTATTGAATTTGAACTATATTTCAACGTTTTTTGATGGTTCTGAGCCACCAAACACACTTAAAGCATGCAGAATCGACTCAGAATAGGAAAAGGAGACGTTTAGGTCAATTTTATGCACTCTGGCGTTCGTAGATACAAGAAAACCGTTAAAATTCTTCAGAAACGTCACTTTTGAAGTGTTTTCTTGTACTTTTAAGCCAATCAGATACCCTACGGGCTCGGAAAGTGCAACGAAACCATCAAATTTTAGCTAGAAACTGTATTTTTGTCGATTTTTATTGAATTTGAACTATATTTCAACGTTTTTTGATGGTTCTGAGCCACCAAACACACTTAAAGCATGCAGAATCGACTCAGAATAGGAAAATATAGTTCAAATTCAATAAAAAGCGACAAAAATACAGTTTCTAGCTAAAATTTGATGGTTTCGTTGCACTTTCCGAGCCCGTTGGGTATCTGATTGGCTTAAAAGTACAAGAAAACACTTCAAAAGTGACGTTTCTGAAGAATTTTAACAGTTTTCTTGTATCTACGAACGCCAGAATGCATAAAATTGACCTAAACGTCTCCTTTTCCTATTCTGAGTCGATTCTGCATGCTTTAAGTGTGTTTGGTGGCTCAGAACCATCAAAAAACGTTGAAATATAGTTCAAATTCAATAAAAATCGACAAAAATACAGTTTCTAGCTAAAATTTGATGGTTTCGTTGCACTTTCCGAGCCCGTTGGGTATCTGATTGGCTTAAAAGTACAAGAAAACACTTCAAAAGTGACGTTTCTGAAGAATTTTAACAGTTTTCTTGTATCTACGAACGCCAGAATGCATAAAATTGACCTAAACGTCTCCTTTTCCTATTCTGAGTCGATTCTGCATGCTTTAAGTGTGTTTGGTGGCTCCGAACCATCAAAAAACGTTGAAATATAGTTCAAATTCAATAAAAATCGACAAAAATACAGTTTCTAGCTAAAATTTGATGGTTTCGTTGCACTTTCCGAGCCCGTAGGGTATCTGATTGGCTTAAAAGTACAAGAAAACACTTCAAAAGTGACGTTTCTGAAGAATTTTAACAGTTTTCTTGTATCTACGAACGCCAGAATGCATAAAATTGACCTAAACGTCTCCTTTTCCTATTCTGAGTCGATTCTGCATGCTTTAAGTGTGTTTGGTGGCTCAGAACCATCAAAAAACGTTGAAATATAGTTCAAATTCAATAAAAATCGACAAAAATACAGTTTCTAGCTAAAATTTGATGGTTTCGTTGCACTTTCCGAGCCCGTTGGGTATCTGATTGGCTTAAAAGTACAAGAAAACACTTCAAAAATGACGTTTCTGAAGAATTTTAACAGTTTTCTTGTATCTACGAACGCCAGAATGCATAAAATTGACCTAAACGTCTCCTTTTCCTATTCTGAGTCGATTCTGCATGCTTTAAGTGTGTTTGGTGGCTCAGAACCATCAAAAAACGTTGAAATATAGTTCAAATTCAATAAAAATCGACAAAAATACAGTTTCTAGCTAAAATTTGATGGTTTCGTTGCACTTTCCGAGCCCGTAGGGTATCTGATTGGCTTAAAAGTACAAGAAAACACTTCAAAAGTGACGTTTCTGAAGAATTTTAACAGTTTTCTTGTATCTACGAACGCCAGAATGCATAAAATTGACCTAAACGTCTCCTTTTCCTATTCTGAGTCGATTCTGCATGCTTTAAGTGTGTTTGGTGGCTCAGAACCATCAAAAAACGTTGAAATATAGTTCAAATTCAATAAAAATCGACAAAAATACAGTTTCTAGCTAAAATTTGATGGTTTCGTTGCACTTTCCGACCCCGTAGGGTATCTGATTGGCTTAAAAGTACAAGAAAACACTTCAAAAGTGACGTTTCTGAAGAATTTTAACAGTTTTCTTGTATCTACGAACGCCAGAATGCATAAAATTGACCTAAACGTCTCCTTTTCCTATTCTGAGTCGATTCTGCATGCTTTAAGTGTGTTTGGTGGCTCAGAACCATCAAAAAACGTTGAAATATAGTTCAAATTCAATAAAAATCGACAAAAATACAGTTTCTAGCTAAAATTTGATGGTTTCGTTGCACTTTCCGAGCCCGTAGGGTATCTGATTGGCTTAAAAGTACAAGAAAACACTTCAAAAGTGACGTTTCTGAAGAATTTTAACAGTTTTCTTGTATCTACGAACGCCAGAATGCATAAAATTGACCTAAACGTCTCCTTTTCCTATTCTGAGTCGATTCTGCATGCTTTAAGTGTGTTTGGTGGCTCAGAACCATCAAAAAACGTTGAAATATAGTTCAAATTCAATAAAAATCGACAAAAATACAGTTTCTAGCTAAAATTTGATGGTTTCGTTGCACTTTCCGAGCCCGTAGGGTATCTGATTGGCTTAAAAGTACAAGAAAACACTTCAAAAGTGACGTTTCTGAAGAATTTTAACAGTTTTCTTGTATCTACGAACGCCAGAATGCATAAAATTGACCTAAACGTCTCCTTTTCCTATTCTGAGTCGATTCTGCATGCTTTAAGTGTGTTTGGTGGCTCAGAACCATCAAAAAACGTTGAAATATAGTTCAAATTCAATAAAAATCGACAAAAATACAGTTTCTAGCTAAAATTTGATGGTTTCGTTGCACTTTCCGAGCCCGTAGGGTATATGATTGGCTTAAAAGTACAAGAAAACACTTCAAAAGTGACGTTTCTGAAGAATTTTAACAGTTTTCTTGTATCTACGAACGCCAGAATGCATAAAATTGACCTAAACGTCTCCTTTTCCTATTCTGAGTCGATTCTGCATGCTTTAAGTGTGTTTGGTGGCTCAGAACCATCAAAAAACGTTGAAATATAGTTCAAATTCAATAAAAATCGACAAAAATACAGTTTCTAGCTAAAATTTGATGGTTTCGTTGCACTTTCCGAGCCCGTAGGATATCTGATTGGCTTAAAAGTACAAGAAAACACTTCAAAAGTGACGTTTCTGAAGAATTTTAACAGTTTTCTTGTATCTACGAACGCCAGAATGCATAAAATTGACCTAAACGTCTCCTTTTCCTATTCTGAGTCGATTCTGCATGCTTTAAGTGTGTTTGGTGGCTCAGAACCATCAAAAAACGTTGAAATATAGTTCAAATTCAATAAAAATCGACAAAAATACAGTTTCTAGCTAAAATTTGATGGTTTCGTTGCACTTTCCGAGCCCATAGGGTATCTGATTGGCTTAAAAGTACAAGAAAACACTTCAAAAGTGACGTTTCTGAAGAATTTTAACAGTTTTCTTGTATCTACGAACGCCAGAATGCATAAAATTGACCTAAACGTCTCCTTTTCCTATTCTGAGTCGATTCTGCATGCTTTAAGTGTGTTTGGTGGCTCAGAACCATCAAAAAACGTTGAAATATAGTTCAAATTCAATAAAAGTCGACAAAAATACAGTTTCTAGCTAAAATTTGATGGTTTCGTTGCACTTTCCGAGCCCGTAGGGTATCTGATTGGCTTAAAAGTACAAGAAAACACTTCAAAAGTGACGTTTCTGAAGAATTTTAACAGTTTTCTTGTATCTACGAACGCCAGAATGCATAAAATTGACCTAAACGTCTCCTTTTCCTATTCTGAGTCGATTCTGCATGCTTTAAGTGTGTTTGGTGGCTCAGAACCATCAAAAAACGTTGAAATATAGTTCAAATTCAATAAAAATCGACAAAAATACAGTTTCTAGCTAAAATTTGATGGTTTCGTTGCACTTTCCGAGCCCGTAGGGTATCTGATTGGCTTAAAAGTACAAGAAAACACTTCAAAAGTGACGTTTCTGAAGAATTTTAACAGTTTTCTTGTATCTACGAACGCCAGAATGCATAAAATTGACCTAAACGTCTCCTTTTCCTATTCTGAGTCGATTCTGCATGCTTTAAGTGTGTTTGGTGGCTCAGAACCATCAAAAAACGTTGAAATATAGTTCAAATTCAATAAAAATCGACAAAAATACAGTTTCTAGCTAAAATTTGATGGTTTCGTTGCACTTTCCGAGCCCGTAGGGTATCTGATTGGCTTAACACTTTCGCTGCTGACCCGAAATGGCATAGGTTTACCTGTGTGCGGTTGTAGTTTTTAGCAAATTAGGCACTTCTTTGCCTTGTTTAAAGTTCTTTTTTGTCTATTTTGTTCATTTTTTCTTTTTTTGACTGTTTGTGACGCAAAAACGCACATGTGCGTCCGCCGCACATGAGTGAAGTTTTCCATCCTATGTGCGGCAAGACGCACTTGTGCGTCTAGTGAAAATCTCGCTATAATTGAACAAAAACAAGTTAAAATCGTTAATTTTTTATTTTTTATTTGCTTATTGAAGACAGAAATGAAACAAAAAAATATTTAACAAAATTATATATTGTATTTATCACATAAAACAAAGTTTCTTATAAAAAATAAACGTTTTCGTTTTAATTATTGGAACAAAATTAAAAAAAAAAACTATTTTCTTGAACCACAAAAAAAGCAAAACAAAACAAAATCAATCCTTTTTGGAATGGTAAATTTTAAAACATCTTTCTAAACATAATCCTGGCTGCTCAGGGCAGTCGCTGCAATAATAAACTGTGTCTTTTCTGATTTTCTTTTGAGAACAAATTCGACATTTCTTTCGAAGTGTTTTTCCCTTTGGATTTGTAGCTTCAATTTTCTTTGGCATGTGTTCCATTGTTTTACGAGGCTGAGGTGGTTTGTCCTCACCTTCAGGTAAAAGATTTTCTATTATTGCACTTATAACCTCAAAATCCGAATCCAAATCACTAATTTCCGAATCAGAATTGTATAATATTTGTTCCATTTCATTATATGTTAGCCTATTAGGATCACGAACTTCTATTCTAGCCCTTTTTGGCCTCAAATTTATCCCAGAAGGTCCTGCTTGTTGATCGTCCATCGCGGCCTCTGTCCATGACACGAAATAAAAATTTCGGCGAACCATCATAACCTCAAATTTTTTAAACCTTTTTCTAGGTGCTGGCAAAGTTTCAAACGTTTAGCGCGTTTGCTGACCGATTGGCGCCCTTTAGAAATTCTATTGTAGCGAAGCGCACATGTGCGGCCTCAGCACACGGCTTAAGGAGCATCAGGACGCACATGTGCGCTTTCAGCAGCGAAAGTGTTAAAAGTACAAGAAAACACTTCAAAAGTGACGTTTCTGAAGAATTTTAACAGTTTTCTTGTATCTACGAACGCCAGAATGCATAAAATTGACCTAAACGTCTCCTTTTCCTATTCTGAGTCGATTCTGCATGCTTTAAGTGTGTTTGGTGGCTCAGAACCATCAAAAAACGTTGAAATATAGTTCAAATTCAATAAAAATCGACAAAAATACAGTTTCTAGCTAAAATTTGATGGTTTCGTTGCACTTTCCGAGCCCGTAGGGTATCTGATTGGCTTAAAAGTACAAGAAAACACTTCAAAAGTGACGTTTCTGAAGAATTTTAACAGTTTTCTTGTATCTACGAACGCCAGAATGCATAAAATTGACCTAAACGTCTCCTTTTCCTATTCTGAGTCAATTCTGCATGCTTTAAGTGTGTTTGGTGGCTCAGAACCATCAAAAAACGTTGAAATATAGTTCAAATTCAATAAAAATCGACAAAAATACAGTTTCTAGCTAAAATTTGATGGTTTCGTTGCACTTTCCGAGCCCGTAGGGTATCTGATTGGCTTAAAAGTACAAGAAAACACTTCAAAAGTGACGTTTCTGAAGAATTTTAACAGTTTTCTTGTATCTACGAACGCCAGAATGCATAAAATTGACCTAAACGTCTCCTTTTCCTATTCTGAGTCGATTCTGCATGCTTTAAGTGTGTTTGGTGGCTCAGAACCATCAAAAAACGTTGAAATATAGTTCAAATTCAATAAAAATCGACAAAAATACAGTTCTAGCTAAAATTTGATGGTTTCGTTGCACTTTCCGAGCCCGTAGGGTATCTGATTGGCTTAAAAGTACAAGAAAACACTTCAAAAGTGACGTTTCTGAAGAATTTTAACAGTTTTCTTGTATCTACGAACGCCAGAATGCATAAAATTGACCTAAACGTCTCCTTTTCCTATTCTGAGTCGATTCTGCATGCTTTAAGTGTGTTTGGTGGCTCAGAACCATCAAAAAACGTTGAAATATAGTTCAAATTCAATAAAAATCGACAAAAATACAGTTTCTAGCTAAAATTTGATGGTTTCGTTGCACTTTCCGAGCCCGTAGGGTATCTGATTGGCTTAAAAGTACAAGAAAACACTTCAAAAGTGACGTTTCTGAAGAATTTTAACAGTTTTCTTGTATCTACGAACGCCAGAATGCATAAAATTGACCTAAACGTCTCCTTTTCCTATTCTGAGTCGATTCTGCATGCTTTAAGTGTGTTTGGTGGCTCAGAACCATCAAAAAACGTTGAAATGTAGTTCAAATTCAATAAAAATCGACAAAAATACAGTTTCTAGCTAAAATTTGATGGTTTCGTTGCACTTTCCGAGCCCGTTGGGTATCTGATTGGCTTAAAAGTACAAGAAAACACTTCAAAAGTGACGTTTCTGAAGAATTTTAACAGTTTTCTTGTATCTACGAACGCCAGAATGCATAAAATTGACCTAAACGTCTCCTTTTCCTATTCTGAGTCGATTCTGCATGCTTTAAGTGTGTTTGGTGGCTCAGAACCATCAAAAAACGTTGAAATATAGTTCAAATTCAATAAAAATCGACAAAAATACAGTTTCTAGCTAAAATTTGATGGTTTCGTTGCACTTTCCGAGCCCGTAGGGTATCTGATTGGCTTAAAAGTACAAGAAAACACTTCAAAAGTGACGTTTCTGAAGAATTTTAACAGTTTTCTTGTATCTACGAACGCCAGAATGCATAAAATTGACCTAAACGTCTCCTTTTCCTATTCTGAGTCGATTCTGCATGCTTTAAGTGTGTTTGGTGGCTCAGAACCATCAAAAAACGTTGAAATGTAGTTCAAATTCAATAAAAATCGACAAAAATACAGTTTCTAGCTAAAATTTGATGGTTTCGTTGCACTTTCCGAGCCCGTAGGGTATCTGATTGGCTTAAAAGTACAAGAAAACACTTCAAAAGTGACGTTTCTGAAGAATTTTAACAGTTTTCTTGTATCTACGAACGCCAGAATGCATAAAATTGACCTAAACGTCTCCTTTTCCTATTCTGAGTCGATTCTGCATGCTTTAAGTGTGTTTGGTGGCTCAGAACCATCAAAAAACGTTGAAATATAGTTCAAATTCAATAAAAATCGACAAAAATACAGTTTCTAGCTAAAATTTGATGGTTTCGTTGCACTTTCCGATCCCGTAGGGTATCTGATTGGCTTAAAAGTACAAGAAAACACTTCAAAAGTGACGTTTCTGAAGAATTTTAACAGTTTTCTTGTATCTACGAACGCCAGAATGCATAAAATTGACCTAAACGTCTCCTTTTCCTATTCTGAGTCGATTCTGCATGCTTTAAGTGTGTTTGGTGGCTCAGAACCATCAAAAAACGTTGAAATATAGTTCAAATTCAAAAAAAAAACCGACAAAAATACAGTTTCTAGCTAAAATTTGATGGTTTCGTTGCACTTTCCGAGCCCGTAGGGTATCTGATTGGCTTAAAAGTACAAGAAAACACTTCAAAAGTGACGTTTCTGAAGAATTTTAACAGTTTTCTTGTATCTACGAACGCCAGAATGCATAAAATTGACCTAAACGTCTCCTTTTCCTATTCTGAGTCAATTCTGCATGCTTTAAGTGTGTTTGGTGGCTCAGAACCATCAAAAAACGTTGAAATATAGTTCAAATTCAATAAAAATCGACAAAAATACAGTTTCTAGCTAAAATTTGATGGTTTCGTTGCACTTTCCGAGCCCGTAGGGTATCTGATTGGCTTAAAAGTACAAGAAAACACTTCAAAAGTGACGTTTCTGAAGAATTTTAACAGTTTTCTTGTATCTACGAACGCCAGAATGCATAAAATTGACCTAAACGTCTCCTTTTCCTATTCTGAGTCGATTCTGCATGCTTTAAGTGTGTTTGGTGGCTCAGAACCATCAAAAAACGTTGAAATATAGTTCAAATTCAATAAAAATCGACAAAAATACAGTTTCTAGCTAAAATTTGATGGTTTCGTTGCACTTTCCGAGCCCGTAGGGTATCTGATTGGCTTAAAAGTACAAGAAAACACTTCAAAAGTGACGTTTCTGAAGAATTTTAACAGTTTTCTTGTATCTACGAACGCCAGAATGCATAAAATTGACCTAAACGTCTCCTTTTCCTATTCTGAGTCGATTCTGCATGCTTTAAGTGTGTTTGGTGGCTCAGAACCATCAAAAAACGTTGAAATATAGTTCAAATTCAATAAAAATCGACAAAAATACAGTTTCTAGCTAAAATTTGATGGTTTCGTTGCACTTTCCGAGCCCGTAGGGTATCTGATTGGCTTAAAAGTACAAGAAAACACTTCAAAAGTGACGTTTCTGAAGAATTTTAACAGTTTTCTTGTATCTACGAACGCCAGAATGCATAAAATTGACCTAAACGTCTCCTTTTCCTATTCTGAGTCGATTCTGCATGCTTTAAGTGTGTTTGGTGGCTCAGAACCATCAAAAAACGTTGAAATGTAGTTCAAATTCAATAAAAATCGACAAAAATACAGTTTCTAGCTAAAATTTGATGGTTTCGTTGCACTTTCCGAGCCCGTTGGGTATCTGATTGGCTTAAAAGTACAAGAAAACACTTCAAAAGTGACGTTTCTGAAGAATTTTAACAGTTTTCTTGTATCTACGAACGCCAGAATGCATAAAATTGACCTAAACGTCTCCTTTTCCTATTCTGAGTCGATTCTGCATGCTTTAAGTGTGTTTGGTGGCTCAGAACCATCAAAAAACGTTGAAATATAGTTCAAATTCAATAAAAATCGACAAAAATACAGTTTCTAGCTAAAATTTGATGGTTTCGTTGCACTTTCCGAGCCCGTAGGGTATCTGATTGGCTTAAAAGTACAAGAAAACACTTCAAAAGTGACGTTTCTGAAGAATTTTAACAGTTTTCTTGTATCTACGAACGCCAGAATGCATAAAATTGACCTAAACGTCTCCTTTTCCTATTCTGAGTCGATTCTGCATGCTTTAAGTGTGTTTGGTGGCTCAGAACCATCAAAAAACGTTGAAATGTAGTTCAAATTCAATAAAAATCGACAAAAATACAGTTTCTAGCTAAAATTTGATGGTTTCGTTGCACTTTCCGAGCCCGTAGGGTATCTGATTGGCTTAAAAGTACAAGAAAACACTTCAAAAGTGACGTTTCTGAAGAATTTTAACAGTTTTCTTGTATCTACGAACGCCAGAATGCATAAAATTGACCTAAACGTCTCCTTTTCCTATTCTGAGTCGATTCTGCATGCTTTAAGTGTGTTTGGTGGCTCAGAACCATCAAAAAACGTTGAAATATAGTTCAAATTCAATAAAAATCGACAAAAATACAGTTTCTAGCTAAAATTTGATGGTTTCGTTGCACTTTCCGATCCCGTAGGGTATCTGATTGGCTTAAAAGTACAAGAAAACACTTCAAAAGTGACGTTTCTGAAGAATTTTAACAGTTTTCTTGTATCTACGAACGCCAGAATGCATAAAATTGACCTAAACGTCTCCTTTTCCTATTCTGAGTCGATTCTGCATGCTTTAAGTGTGTTTGGTGGCTCAGAACCATCAAAAAACGTTGAAATATAGTTCAAATTCAAAAAAAAACCGACAAAAATACAGTTTCTAGCTAAAATTTGATGGTTTCGTTGCACTTTTCGAGCCCGTAGGGTATCTGATTGGCTTAAAAGTACAAGAAAACACTTCAAAAGTGACGTTTCTGAAGAATTTTAACAGTTTTCTTGTATCTACGAACGCCAGAATGCATAAAATTGACCTAAACGTCTCCTTTTCCTATTCTGAGTCGATTCTGCATGCTTTAAGTGTGTTTGGTGGCTCAGAACCATCAAAAAACGTTGAAATATAGTTCAAATTCAATAAAAATCGACAAAAATACAGTTTCTAGCTAAAATTTGATGGTTTCGTTGCACTTTCCGAGCCCGTAGGGTATCTGATTGGCTTAAAAGTACAAGAAAACACTTCAAAAGTGACGTTTCTGAAGAATTTTAACAGTTTTCTTGTATCTACGAACGCCAGAATGCATAAAATTGACTTAAACGTCTCCTTTTCCTATTCTGAGTCGATTCTGCATGCTTTAAGTGTGTTTGGTGGCTCAGAACCATCAAAAAACGTTGAAATATAGTTCAATCAATAAAAATCGACAAAAATACAGTTTCTAGCTAAAATTTGATGGTTTCGTTGCACTTTCCGAGCCCGTAGGGTATCTGATTGGCTTAAAAGTACAAGAAAACACTTCAAAAGTGACGTTTCTGAAGAATTTTAACAGTTTTCTTGTATTTACGAACGCCAGAATGCATAAAATTGACCTAAACGTCTCCTTTTCCTATTCTGAGTCGATTCTGCATGCTTTAAGTGTGTTTGGTGGCTCAGAACCATCAAAAAACGTTGAAATATAGTTCAAATTCAATAAAAATCGACAAAAATACAGTTTCTAGCTAAAATTTGATGGTTTCGTTGCACTTTCCGAGCCCGTAGGGTATCTGATTGGCTTAAAAGTACAAGAAAACACTTCAAAAGTGACGTTTCTGAAGAATTTTAACAGTTTTCTTGTATCTACGAACGCCAGAATGCATAAAATTGACCTAAACGTCTCCTTTTCCTATTCTGAGTCGATTCTGCATGCTTTAAGTGTGTTTGGTGGCTCAGAACCATCAAAAAACGTTGAAATATAGTTCAAATTCAATAAAAATCGACAAAAATACAGTTTCTAGCTAAAATTTGATGGTTTCGTTGCACTTTCCGAGCCCGTAGGGTATCTGATTGGCTTAAAATTACAAGAAAACACTTCAAAAGTGACGTTTCTGAAGAATTTTAACAGTTTTCTTGTATCTACGAACGCCAGAATGCATAAAATTGACCTAAACGTCTCCTTTTCCTATTCTGAGTCGATTCTGCATGCTTTAAGTGTGTTTGGTGGCTCAGAACCATCAAAAAACGTTGAAATATAGTTCAAATTCAATAAAAATCGACAAAAATACAGTTTCTAGCTAAAATTTGATGGTTTCGTTGCACTTTCCGAGCCCGTAGGGTATCTGATTGGCTTAAAAGTACAAGAAAACACTTCAAAAGTGACGTTTCTGAAGAATTTTAACAGTTTTCTTGTATCCACGAACGCCAGAATGCATAAAATTGACCTAAACGTCTCCTTTTCCTATTCTGAGTCGATTCTGCATGCTTTAAGTGTGTTTGGTGGCTCAGAACCATCAAAAAACGTTGAAATATAGTTCAAATTCAATAAAAATCGACAAAAATACAGTTTCTAGCTAAAATTTGATGGTTTCGTTGCACTTTCCGAGCCCGTAGGGTATCTGATTGGCTTAAAAGTACAAGAAAACACTTCAAAAGTGACGTTTCTGAAGAATTTTAACAGTTTTTTTGTATCTACGAACGCCAGAATGCATAAAATTGACCTAAACGTCTCCTTTTCCTATTCTGAGTCGATTCTGCATGCTTTAAGTGTGTTTGGTGGCTCAGAACCATCAAAAAACTTTGAAATATAGTTCAAATTCAATAAAAATCGACAAAAATACAGTTTCTAGCTAAAATTTGATGGTTTCGTTGCACTTTCCGAGCCCGTAGGGTATCTGATTGGCTTAAAAGTACAAGAAAACACTTCAAAAGTGACGTTTCTGAAGAATTTTAACAGTTTTCTTGTATCCACGAACGCCAGAATGCATAAAATTGACCTAAACGTCTCCTTTTCCTATTCTGAGTCGATTCTGCATGCTTTAAGTGTGTTTGGTGGCTCAGAACCATCAAAAAACGTTGAAATATAGTTCAAATTCAATAAAAATCGGCAAAAATACAGTTTCTAGCTAAAATCTGATGGTTTCGTTGCACTTTCCGAGCCCGTAGGGTATCTGATTGGCTTAAAAGTACAAGAAAACATTTCAAAAGTGACGTTTCTGAAGAATCTTAACAGTTTTCTTGTATCTACGAACGCCAGAATGCATAAAATTGACCTAAACGTCTCCTTTTCCTATTCTGAGTCGATTCTGCATGCTTTAAGTGTGTTTGGTGGCTCAGAACCATCAAAAAACGTTGAAATATAGTTCAAATTCAATAAAAATCGACAAAAATACAGTTTCTAGCTAAAATTTGATGGTTTCGTTGCACTTTCCGAGCCCGTAGGGTATCTGATTGGCTTAAAAGTACAAGAAAACACTTCAAAAGTGACGTTTCTGAAGAATTTTAACAGTTTTCTTGTATCTACGAACGCCAGAATGCATAAAATTGACTTAAACATCTCCTTTTCCTATTCTGAGTCGATTCTGCATGCTTTAAGTGTGTTTGGTGGCTCAGAACCATCAAAAAACGTTGAAATATAGTTCAAATTCAATAAAAATCGACAAAAATACAGTTTCTAGCTAAAATTTTATGGTTTCGTTGCACTTTCCGAGCCCGTAGGGTATCTGATTGGCTTAAAAGTACAAGAAAACACTTCAAAAGTGACGTTTCTGAAGAATTTTAACAGTTTTCTTGTATCTACGAACGCCAGAATGCATAAAATTGACCTAAACGTCTCCTTTTCCTATTCTGAGTCGATTCTGCATGCTTTAAGTGTGTTTGGTGGCTGAGAACCATCAAAAAACGTTGAAATATAGTTCAAATTCAATAAAAATCGACAAAAATACAGTTTCTAGCTAAAATTTGATGGTTTCGTTGCACTTTCCGAGCCCGTAGGGTATCTGATTGGCTTAAAAGTACAAGAAAACACTTCAAAAGTGATGTTTCTGAAGAATTTTAACAGTTTTCTTGTATCTACGAACGCCAGAATGCATAAAATTGACCTAAACGTCTCCTTTTCCTATTCTGAGTCGATTCTGCATGCTTTAAGTGTGTTTGGTGGCTCAGAACCATCAAAAAACGTTGAAATATAGTTCAAATTCAATAAAAATCGACAAAAATACAGTTTCTAGCTAAAATTTGATGGTTTCGTTGCACTTTCCGAGCCCGTAGGGTATCTGATTGGCTTAAAAGTACAAGAAAACACTTCAAAAGTGACGTTTCTGAAGAATTTTAACAGTTTTCTTGTATCTACGAACGCCAGAATGCATAAAATTGACCTAAACGTCTCCTTTTCCTATTCTGAGTCGATTCTGCATGCATTAAGTGTGTTTGGTGGCTCAGAACCATCAAAAAACGTTGAAATATAGTTCAAATTCAATAAAAATCGACAAAAATACAGTTTCTAGCTAAAATTTGATGGTTTCGTTGCACTTTCCGAGCCCGTTGGGTATCTGATTGGCTTAAAAGTACAAGAAAACACTTCAAAAGTGACGTTTCTGAAGAATTTTAACAGTTTTCTTGTATCTACGAACGCCAGAATGCATAAAATTGACCTAAACGTCTCCTTTTCCTATTCTGAGTCGATTCTGCATGCTTTAAGTGTGTTTGGTGGCTCAGAACCATCAAAAAACGTTGAAATATAGTTCAAATTCAATAAAAATCGACAAAAATACAGTTTCTAGCTAAAATTTGATGGTTTCGTTGCACTTTCCGAGCCCGTAGGGTATCTGATTGGCTTAAAAGTACAAGAAAACACTTCAAAAGTGACGTTTCTGAAGAATTTTAACAGTTTTCTTGTATCTACGAACGCCAGAATGCATAAAATTGACCTAAACGTCTCCTTTTCCTATTCTGAGTCGATTCTGCATGCTTTAAGTGTGTTTGGTGGCTCAGAACCATCAAAAAACGTTGAAATATAGTTCAAATTCAATAAAAATCGACAAAAATACAGTTTCTAGCTAAAATTTGATGGTTTCGTTGCACTTTCCGAGCCCGTCGGGTATCTGATTGGCTTAAAAGTACAAGAAAACACTTCAAAAGTGACGTTTCTGAAGAATTTTAACAGTTTTCTTGTATCTACGAACGCCAGAATGCATAAAATTGACCTAAACGTCTCCTTTTCCTATTCTGAGTCGATTCTGCATGCTTTAAGTGTGTTTGGTGGCTCAGAACCATCAAAAAACGTTGAAATATAGTTCAAATTCAATAAAAATCGACAAAAATACAGTTTCTAGCTAAAATTTGATGGTTTCGTTGCACTTTCCGAGCCCGTAGGGTATCTGATTGGCTTAACAGTACAAGAAAACACTTCAAAAGTAACGTTTCTGAAGAATTTTAACAGTTTTCTTGTATCTACGAACGCCAGAATGCATAAAATTGACCTAAACGTCTCCTTTTCCTATTCTGAGTCGATTCTGCATGCTTTAAGTGTGTTTGGTGGCTCAGAACCATCAAAAAACGTTGAAATATAGTTCAAATTCAATAAAAATCGACAAAAATACAGTTTCTAGCTAAAATTTGATGGTTTCGTTGCACTTTCCGAGCCCGTAGAGTATCTGATTGGCTTAAAAGTACAAGAAAACACTTCAAAAGTGACGTTTCTGAAGAATTTTAACAGTTTTCTTGTATCTACGAACGCCAGAATGCATAAAATTGACCTAAACGTCTCCTTTTCCTATTCTGAGTCGATTCTGCCTGCTTTAAATGTGTTTGGTGGCTCAGAACCATCAAAAAACGTTGAAATATAGTTCAAATTCAATAAAAATCGACAAAAATACAGTTTCTAGCTAAAATTTGATGGTTTCGTTGCACTTTCCGAGCCCGTAGGGTATCTGATTGGCTTAAAAGTACAAGAAAACACTTCAAAAGTGACGTTTCTGAAGAATTTTAACAGTTTTCTTGTATCTACGAACGCCAGAATGCATAAAATTGACCTAAACGTCTCCTTTTCCTATTCTGAGTCGATTCTGCATGCTTTAAGTGTGTTTGGTGGCTCAGAACCATCAAAAAACGTTGAAATATAGTTCAAATTCAATAAAAATCGACAAAAATACAGTTTCTAGCTAAAATTTTATGGTTTCGTTGCACTTTCCGAGCCCGTAGGGTATCTGATTGGCTTAAAAGTACAAGAAAACACTTCAAAAGTGACGTTTCTGAAGAATTTTAACAGTTTTCTTGTATCTACGAACGCCAGAATGCATAAAATTGACCTAAACGTCTCCTTTTCCTATTCTGAGTCGATTCTGCATGCTTTAAGTGTGTTTGGTGGCTCAGAACCATCAAAAAACGTTGAAATTAAGTTCAAATTCAATAAAAATCGACAAAACTACAGTTTCTAGCTAAAATTTGATGGTTTCGTTGCACTTTCCGAGCCCGTAGGGTATCTGATTGGCTTAAAAGTACAAGAAAACACTTCAAAAATGACGTTTCTGAAGAATTTTAACAGTTTTCTTGTATCTACGAACGCCAGAATGCATAAAATTGACCTAAACGTCTCCTTTTCCTATTCTGAGTCGATTCTGCATGCTTTAAGTGTGTTTGGTGGCTCAGAACCATCAAAAAACGTTGAAATATAGTTCAAATTCAATAAAAATCGACAAAAATACAGTTTCTAGCTAAAATTTGATGGTTTCGTTGCACTTTCCGAGCCCGTAGGGTATCTGATTGGCTTAAAAGTACAAGAAAACACTTCAAAAGTGACGTTTCTGAAGAATTTTAACAGTTTTCTTGTATCTACGAACGCCAGAATGCATAAAATTGACCTAAACGTCTCCTTTTCCTATTCTGAGTCGATTCTGCATGCTTTAAGTGTGTTTGGTGGCTCAGAACCATCAAAAAACGTTGAAATATAGTTCAAATTCAATAAAAATCGACAAAAATACAGTTTCTAGCTAAAATTTGATGGTTTCGTTGCACTTTCCGAGCCCGTAGGGTATCTGATTGGCTTAAAAGTACAAGAAAACACTTCAAAAGTGACGTTTCTGAAGAATTTTAACAGTTTTCTTGTATCTACGAACGCCAGAATGCATAAAATTGACCTAAACGTCTCCTTTTCCTATTCTGAGTCGATTCTGCATGCTTTAAGTGTGTTTGGTGGCTCAGAACCATCAAAAAACGTTGAAATATAGTTCAAATTCAATAAAAATCGACAAAAATACAGTTTCTAGCTAAAATTTGATGGTTTCGTTGCACTTTCCGAGCCCGTAGGGTATCTGATTGGCTTAAAAGTACAAGAAAACACTTCAAAAGTGACGTTTCTGAAGAATTTTAACAGTTTTCTTGTATCTACGAACGCCAGAATGCATAAAATTGACCTAAACGTCTCCTTTTCCTATTCTGAGTCGATTCTGCATGCTTTAAGTGTGTTTGGTGGCTCAGAACCATCAAAAAACGTTGAAATATAGTTCAAATTCAATAAAAATCGACAAAAATACAGTTTCTAGCTAAAATTTGATGGTTTCCTTGCACTTTCCGAGCCCGTAGGGTATCTGATTGGCTTAAAAGTACAAGAAAACACTTCAAAAGTGACTTTTCTGAAGAATTTTAACAGTTTTCTTGTATCTACGAACGTCAGAATGCATAAAATTGACCTAAACGTCTCCTTTTCCTATTCTGAGTCGATTCTGCATGCTTTAAGTGTGTTTGGTGGCTCAGAACCATCAAAAAACGTTGAAATATAGTTCAAATTCAATAAAAATCGACAAAAATACAGTTTCTAGCTAAAATTTGATGGTTTCGTTGCACTTTCCGAGCCCGTAGGGTATCTGATTGGCTTAAAAGTACAAGAAAACACTTCAAAAGTGACGTTTCTGAAGAATTTTAACAGTTTTCTTGTGTCTACGAACGCCAGAATGCATAAAATTGACCTAAACGTCTCCTTTTCCTATTCTGAGTCGATTCGGCATGCTTTAAGTGTGTTTGGTGGCTCAGAACCATCAAAAAACGTTGAAATATAGTTCAAATTCAATAAAAATCGACAAAAATACAGTTTCTAGCTAAAATTTGATGGTTTCGTTGCACTTTCCGAGCCCGTAGGGTATCTGATTGGCTTAAAAGTACAAGAAAACACTTCAAAAGTGACGTTTCTGAAGAATTTTAACAGTTTTCTTGTATCTACGAACGCCAGAATGCATAAAATTGACCTAAACGTCTCCTTTTCCTATTCTGAGTCGATTCTGCATGCTTTAAGTGTGTTTGGTGGCTCAGAACCATCAAAAAACGTTGAAATATAGTTCAAATTCAATAAAAATCGACAAAAATACAGTTTCTAGCTAAAATTTGATGGTTTCGTTGCACTTTCCGAGCCCGTAGGGTATCTGATTGGCTTAAAAGTACAAGAAAACACTTCAAAAGTGACGTTTCTGAAGAATTTTAACAGTTTTCTTGTATCTACGAACGCCAGAATGCATAAAATTGACCTAAACGTCTCCTTTTCCTATTCTGAGTCGATTCTGCATGCTTTAAGTGTGTTTGGTGGCTCAGAACCATCAAAAAACGTTGAAATATAGTTCAAATTCAATAAAAATCGACAAAAATACAGTTTCTAGCTAAAATTTGATGGTTTCGTTGCACTTTCCGAGCCCGTAGGGTATCTGATTGGCTTAAAAGTACAAGAAAACACTTCAAAAGTGACGTTTCTGAAGAATTTTAACAGTTTTCTTGTATCTACGAACGCCAGAATGCATAAAATTGACCTAAACGTCTCCTTTTCCTATTCTGAGTCGATTCTGCATGCTTTAAGTGTGTTTGGTGGCTCAGAACCATCAAAAAACGTTGAAATATAGTTCAAATTCAATAAAAATCGACAAAAATACAGTTTCTAGCTAAAATTTGATGGTTTCGTTGCACTTTCCGAGCCCGTAGGGTATCTGATTGGCTTAAAAGTACAAGAAAACACTTCAAAAGTGACGTTTCTGAAGAATTTTAACAGTTTTCTTGTATCTACGAACGCCAGAATGCATAAAATTGACCTAAACGTCTCCTTTTCCTATTCTGAGTCGATTCTGCATGCTTTAAGTGTGTTTGGTGGCTCAGAACCATCAAAAAAACGTTGAAATATAGTTCAAATTCAATAAAAATCGACAAAAATACAGTTTCTAGCTAAAATTTGATGGTTTCGTTGCACTTTCCGAGCCCGTAGGGTATCTGATTGGCTTAAAAGTACAAGAAAACACTTCAAAAGTGACGTTTCTGAAGAATTTTAACAGTTTTCTTGTATCTACGAACGCCAGAATGCATAAAATTGACCTAAACGTCTCCTTTTCCTATTCTGAGTCGATTCTGCATGCTTTAAGTGTGTTTGGTGGCTCAGAACCATCAAAAAACGTTGAAATATAGTTCAAATTCAATAAAAATCGACAAAAATACAGTTTCTAGCTAAAATTTGATGGTTTCGTTACACTTTCCGAGCCCGTAGGGTATCTGATTGGCTTAAAAGTACAAGAAAACACTTCAAAAGTGACGTTTCTGAAGAATTTTAACAGTGTTCTTGTATCTACGAACGCCAGAATGCATAAAATTGACCTAAACCTCTCCTTTTCCTATTCTGAGTCGATTCTGCATGCTTTAAGTGTGTTTGGTGGCTCAGAACCATCAAAAAACGTTGAAATATAGTTCAAATTCAATAAAAATCGACAAAAATACAGTTTCTAGCTAAAATTTGATGGTTTCGTTGCACTTTCCGGGCCCGTAGGGTATCTGATTGGCTTAAAAGTACAAGAAAACATTTCAAAAGTGACCTTTCTGAAGAATTTTAACAGTTTTCTTGTATCTACGAAAGCCAGAATGCATAAAATTGACCTAAACGTCTCCTTTTCCTATTCTGAGTCGATTCTGCATGCTTTAAGTGTGTTTGGTGGCTCAGAACCATCAAAAAACGTTGAAATATAGTTCAAATTCAATAAAAATCGACAAAAATACAGTTTCTAGCTAAAATTTGATGGTTTCGTTGCACTTTCCGAGCCCGTAGGGTATCAGATTGGCTTAAAAGTACAAGAAAACACTTCAAAAGTGACGTTTCTGAAGAATTTTAACAGTTTTCTTGTATCTACGAACGCCAGAATGCATAAAATTGACCTAAACGTCTCCTTTTCCTATTCTGAGACGATTCTGCATGCTTTAAGTGTGTTTGGTGGCTCAGAACCATCAAAAAACGTTGAAATATAGTTCAAATTCAATAAAAAGCGACAAAAATACAGTTTCTAGCTAAAATTTGATGGTTTCGTTGCATTTTCCGAGCCCGTAGGGTATCTGATTGGCTTAAAAGTACAAGACAACACTTCAAAAGTGACGTTTCTGAAGAATATTAACAGTTTTCTTGTATCTACGAACGCCAGAATGCATAAAATTGACCTAAACGTCTCCTTTTCCTATTCTGAGTCGATTCTGCATGCTTTAAGTGTGTTTGGTGGCTCAGAACCATCAAAAAACGTTGAAATATAGTTCAAATTCAATAAAAATCGACAAAAATACAGTTTCTAGCCAAAATTTGATGGTTTCGTTGCACTTTCCGAGCCCGTAGGGTATCTGATTGGCTTAAAAGTACAAGAAAACACTTCAAAAGTGACGTTTCTGAAGAATTTTAACAGTTTTCTTGTATCTACGAACGCCAGAATGCATAAAATTGACCTAAACGTCTCCTTTTCCTATTCTGAGTCGATTCTGCATGCTTTAAGTGTGTTTGGTGGCTCAGAACCATCAAAAAACGTTGAAATATAGTTCAAATTCAATAAAAATCGACAAAAATACAGTTTCTAGCTAAAATTTGATGGTTTCGTTGCACTTTCCGAGCCCGTTGGGTATCTGATTGGCTTAAAAGTACAAGAAAACACTTCAAAAGTGACGTTTCTGAAGAATTTTAACAGTTTTCTTGTATCTACGAACGCCAGAATGCATAAAATTGACCTAAACGTCTCCTTTTCCTATTCTGAGTCGATTCTGCATGCTTTAAGTGTGTTTGGTGGCTCAGAACCATCAAAAAACGTTGAAATATAGTTCAAATTCAATAAAAATCGACAAAAATACAGTTTCTAGCTAAAATTTGATGGTTTCGTTGCACTTTCCGAGCCCGTTGGGTATCTGATTGGCTTAAAAGTACAAGAAAACATTTCAAAAGTGACGTTTCTGAAGAATTTTAACAGTTTTCTTTATCTACGAACGCCAGAATGCATAAAATTGACCTAAACGTCTCCTTTTCCTATTCTGAGTCGATTCTGCATGCTTTAAGTGTGTTTGGTGGCTCAGAACCATCAAAAAACGTTGAAATATAGTTCAAATTCAATAAAAATCGACAAAAATACAGTTTCTAGCTAAAATTTGATGGTTTCGTTGCACTTTCCGAGCCCGTAGGGTATCTGATTGGCTTAAAAGTACAAGAAAACACTTCAAAAGTGACATTTCTGAAGAATTTTAACAGTTTTCTTGTATCTACGAACGCCAGAATGCATAAAATTGACCTAAACGTCTCCTTTTCCTATTCTGAGTCGATTCTGCATGCTTTAAGTGTGTTTGGTGGCTCAGAACCATCAAAAAACGTTGAAATATAGTTCAAATTCAATAAAAATCGACAAAAATACAGTTTCTAGCTAAAATTTGATGGTTTCGTTGCACTTTCCGAGCCCGTAGGGTATCTGATTGGCTTAAAAGTACAAGAAAACACTTCAAAAGTGACGTTTCTGAAGAATTTTAACAGTTTTCTTGTATCTACGAACGCCAGAATGCATAAAATTGACCTAAACGTCTCCTTTTCCTATTCTGAGTCGATTCTGCATGCTTTAAGTGTGTTTGGTGGCTCAGAACCATCAAAAAACGTTGAAATATAGTTCAAATTCAATAAAAATCGACAAAAATACAGTTTCTAGCTAAAATTTGATGGTTTCGTTGCACTTTCCGAGCCCGTAGGGTATCTGATTGGCTTAAAAGTACAAGAAAACACTTCAAAAGTGACGTTTCTGAAGAATTTTAACAGTTTTCTTGTATCTACGAACGCCAGAATGCATAAAATTGACCTAAACGTCTCCTTTTCCTATTCTGAGTCGATTCTGCATGCTTTAAGTGTGTTTGGTGGCTCAGAACCATCAAAAAACGTTGAAATATAGTTCAAATTCAATAAAAATCGACAAAAATACAGTTTCTAGCTAAAATTTGATGGTTTCGTTGCACTTTCCGAGCCCGTAGGGTATCTGATTGGCTTAAAAGTACAAGAAAACACTTCAAAAGTGACGTTTCTGAAGAATTTTAACAGTTTTCTTGTATCTACGAACGCCAGAATGCATAAAATTGACCTAAACGTCTCCTTTTCCTATTCTGAGTCGATTCTGCATGCTTTAAGTGTGTTTGGTGGCTCAGAACCATCAAAAAACGTTGAAATATAGTTCAAATTCAATAAAAATCGACAAAAATACAGTTTCTAGCTAAAATTTGATGGTTTCGTTGCACTTTCCGAGCCCCTAGGGTATCTGATTGGCTTAAAAGTACAAGAAAACACTTCAAAAGTGACGTTTCTGAAGAATTTTAACAGTTTTCTTGTATCTACGAACGCCAGAATGCATAAAATTGACCTAAACGTCTCCTTTTCCTATTCTGAGTCGATTCTGCATGCTTTAAGTGTGTTTGGTGGCTCAGAACCATCAAAAAACGTTGAAATATAGTTCAAATTCAATAAAAATCGACAAAAATACAGTTTCTAGCTAAAATTTGATGGTTTCGTTGCACTTTCCGAGCCCGTAGGGTATCTGATTGGCTTAAAAGTACAAGAAAACACTTCAAAAGTGACGTTTCTGAAGAATTTTAACAGTTTTCTTGTATCTACGAACGCCAGAATGCATAAAATTGACCTAAACGTCTCCTTTTCCTATTCTGAGTTGATTCTGCATGCTTTAAGTGTGTTTGGTGGCTCAGAACCATCAAAAAACGTTGAAATATAGTTCAAATTCAATAAAAATCGACAAAAATACAGTTTCTAGCTAAAATTTGATGGTTTCGTTGCACTTTCCGAGCCCGTTGGGTGTCTGATTGGCTTAAAAGTACAAGAAAACACTTCAAAAGTGACGTTTCTGAAGAATTTTAACAGTTTTCTTGTATCTACGAACGCCAGAATGCATAAAATTGACCTAAACGTCTCCTTTTCCTATTCTGAGTCGATTCTGCATGCTTTAAGTGTGTTTGGTGGCTCAGAACCATCAAAAAACGTTGAAATATAGTTCAAATTCAATAAAAATCGACAAAAATACAGTTTCTAGCTAAAATTTGATGGTTTCGTTGCACTTTCCGAGCCCGTAGGGTATCTGATTGGCTTAAAAGTACAAGAAAACACTTCAAAAGTGACGTTTCTGAAGAATTTTAACAGTTTTCTTGTATCTACGAACGCCAGAATGCATACAATTGACCTAAACGTCTCCTTTTCCTATTCTGAGTCGATTCTGCATGCTTTAAGTGTGTTTGGTGGCTCAGAACCATCAAAAAACGTTGAAATATAGTTCAAATACAATAAAAATCGACAACAATACAGTTTCTAGCTAAAATTTGATGGTTTCGTTGCACTTTCCGAGCCCGTAGGGTATCTGATTGGCTTAAAAGTACAAGAAAACACTTCAAAAGTGACGTTTCTGAAGAATTTTAACAGTTTTCTTGTATCTACGAACGCCAGAATGCATAAAATTGACCTAAACGTCTCCTTTTCCTATTCTGAGTCGATTCTGCATGCTTTAAGTGTGTTTGGTGGCTCAGAACCATCAAAAAACGTTGAAATATAGTTCAAATTCAATAAAAATCGACAAAAATACAGTTTCTAGCTAAAATTTGATGGTTTCGTTGCACTTTCCGAGCCCGTAGGGTATCTGATTGGCTTAAAAGTACAAGAAAACACTTCAAAAGTGACGTTTCTGAAGAATTTTAACAGTTTTCTTGTATCTACGAACGCCAGAATGCATAAAATTGACCTAAACGTCTCCTTTTCCTATTCTGAGTCGATTCTGCATGCTTTAAGTGTGTTTGGTGGCTCAGAACCATCAAAAAACGTTGAAATATAGTTCAAATTCAATAAAAATCGACAAAAATACAGTTTCTAGCTAAAATTTGATGGTTTCGTTGCACTTTCCGAGCCCGTAGGGTATCTGATTGGCTTAAAAGTACAAAAAAACACTTCAAAAGTGACGTTTCTGAAGAATTTTAACAGTTTTCTTGTATCTACGAACGCCAGAATGCATAAAATTGACCTAAACGTCTCCTTTTCCTATTCTGAGTCGATTCTGCATGCTTTAAGTGTGTTTGGTGGCTCAGAACCATCAAAAAACGTTGAAATATAGTTCAAATTCAATAAAAATCGACAAAAATACAGTTTCTAGCTAAAATTTGATGGTTTCGTTGCACTTTCCGAGCCCGTAGGGTATCTGATTGGCTTAAAAGTACAAGAAAACACTTCAAAAGTGACGTTTCTGAAGAATTTTAACAGTTTTCTTGTATCTACGAACGCCAGAATGCATAAAATTGACCTAAACGTCTCCTTTTCCTATTCTGAGTCGATTCTGCATGCTTTAAGTGTGTTTGGTGGCTCAGAACCATCAAAAAACGTTGAAATATAGTTCAAATTCAATAAAAATCGACAAAAATACAGTTTCTAGCTAAAATTTGATGGTTTCGTTGCACTTTCCGAGCCCGTAGGGTATCTGATTGGCTTAAAAGTACAAGAAAACACTTCAAAAGTGACGTTTCTGAAGAATTTTAACAGTTTTCTTGTATCTACGAACGCCAGAATGCATAAAATTGACCTAAACGCCTCCTTTTCCTATTCTGAGTCGATTCTGCATGCTTTAAGTGTGTTTGGTGGCTCAGAACCGTCAAAAAACGTTGAAATATAGTTCAAATTCAATAAAAATCGACAAAAATACAGTTTCTAGCTAAAATTTGATGGTTTCGTTGCACTTT
Source organism: Zophobas morio (assembly GCF_036711695.1). Classification (NCBI taxonomy): domain Eukaryota; kingdom Metazoa; phylum Arthropoda; class Insecta; order Coleoptera; family Tenebrionidae; genus Zophobas; species Zophobas morio. The sequence continues at coordinate 27,556 of NW_026972876.1, forward strand.
CCGAGCCCGTAGGGTATCTGATTGGCTTAAAAGTACAAGAAAACACTTCAAAAGTGACGTTTCTGAAGAATTTTAACAGTTTTCTTGTATCTACGAACGCCAGAATGCATAAAATTGACCTAAACGTCTCCTTTTCCTATTCTGAGTCGATTCTGCATGCTTTAAGTGTGTTTGGTGGCTCAGAACCATCAAAAAACGTTGAAATATAGTTCAAATTCAATAAAAATCGACAAAAATACAGTTTCTAGCTAAAATTTGATGGTTTCGTTGCACTTTCCGAGCCCTAGGGTATCTGATTGGCTTAAAAGTACAAGAAAACACTTCAAAAGTGACGTTTCTGAAGAATTTTAACAGTTTTCTTGTATCTACGAACGCCAGAATGCATAAAATTGACCTAAACGTCTCCTTTTCCTATTCTGAGTCGATTCTGCATGCTTTAAGTGTGTTTGGTGGCTCAGAACCATCAAAAAACGTTGAAATATAGTTCAAATTCAATAAAAATCGACAAAAATACAGTTTCTAGCTAAAATTTGATGGTTTCGTTGCACTTTCCGAGCCCGTAGGGTATCTGATTGGCTTAAAAGTACAAGAAAACACTTCAAAAGTGACGTTTCTGAAGAATTTTAACAGTTTTCTTGTATCTACGAACGCCAGAATGCATAAAATTGACCTAAACGTCTCCTTTTCCTATTCTGAGTCGATTCTGCATGCTTTAAGTGTGTTTGGTGGCTCAGAACCATCAAAAAACGTTGAAATATAGTTCAAATTCAATAAAAATCGACAAAAATACAGTTTCTAGCTAAAATTTGATGGTTTCGTTGCACTTTCCGAGCCCGTAGGGTATCTGATTGGCTTAAAAGTACAAGAAAACACTTCAAAAGTGACGTTTCTGAAGAATTTTAACAGTTTTCTTGTATCTACGAACGCCAGAATGCATAAAATTGACCTAAACGTCTCCTTTTCCTATTCTGAGTCGATTCTGCATGCTTTAAGTGTGTTTGGTGGCTCAGAACCATCAAAAAACGTTGAAATGTAGTTCAAATTCAATAAAAATCGACAAAAATACAGTTTCTAGCTAAAATTTGATGGTTTCGTTGCACTTTCCGAGCCCGTTGGGTATCTGATTGGCTTAAAAGTACAAGAAAACACTTCAAAAGTGACGTTTCTGAAGAATTTTAACAGTTTTCTTGTATCTACGAACGCCAGAAGGCATAAAATTGACCTAAACGTCTCCTTTTCCTATTCTGAGTCGATTCTGCATGCTTTAAGTGTGTTTGGTGGCTCAGAACCATCAAAAAACGTTGAAATATAGTTCAAATTAAATAAAAATCGACAAAAATACACTTTCTAGCTAAAATTTGATGGTTTCGTTGCACTTTCCGAGCCCGTAGGGTATCTGATTGGCTTAAAAGTACAAGAAAACACTTCAAAAGTGACGTTTCTGAAGAATTTTAACAGTTTTCTTGTATCTACGAACGCCAGAATGCATAAAATTGAGCTAAACGTCTCCTTTTCCTATTCTGAGTCGATTCTGCATGCTTTAAGTGTGTTTGGTGGCTCAGAACCATCAAAAAACGTTGAAATATAGTTCAAATTCAATAAAAATCGACAAAAATACAGTTTCTAGCTAAAATTTGATGGTTTCGTTGCACTTTCCGAGCCCGTAGGGTATCTGATTGGCTTAAAAGTACAAGAAAACACTTCAAAAGTGACGTTTCTGAAGAATTTTAACAGTTTTCTTGTATCTACGAACGCCAGAATGCATAAAATTGACCTAAACGTCTCCTTTTCCTATTCTGAGTCGATTCTGCATGCTTTAAGTGTGTTTGGTGGCTCAGAACCATCAAAAAACGTTGAAATATAGTTCAAATTCAATAAAAATCGACAAAAATACAGTTTCTAGCTAAAATTTGATGGTTTCGTTGCACTTTCCGAGCCCGTAGGGTATCTGATTGGCTTAAAAGTACAAGAAAACACTTCAAAAGTGACGTTTCTGAAGAATTTTAACAGTTTTCTTGTATCTACGAACGCCAGAATGCATAAAATTTACCTAAACGTCTCCTTTTCCTATTCTGAGTCGATTCTGCATGCTTTAAGTGTGTTTGGTGGCTCAGAACCATCAAAAAACGTTGAAATATAGTTCAAATTCAATAAAAATCGACAAAAATACAGTTTCTAGCTAAAATTTGATGGTTTCGTTGCACTTTCCGAGCCCGTAGGGTATCTGATTGGCTTAAAAGTACAAGAAAACACTTCAAAAGTGACGTTTCTGAAGAATTTTAACAGTTTTCTTGTATCTACGAACGCCAGAATGCATAAAATTGACCTAAACGTCTCCTTTTCCTATTCTGAGTCGATTCTGCATGCTTTAAGTGTGTTTGGTGGCTCAGAACCATCAAAAAACGTTGAAATATAGTTCAAATTCAATAAAAATCGACAAAAATACAGTTTCTAGCTAAAATTTGATGGTTTCGTTGCACTTTCCGAGCCCGTAGGGTATCTGATTGGCTTAAAAGTACAAGAAAACACTTCAAAAGTGACGTTTCTGAAGAATTTTAACAGTTTTCTTGTATCTACGAACGCCAGAATGCATAAAATTGACCTAAACGTCTCCTTTTCCTATTCTGAGTCGATTCTGCATGCTTTAAGTGTGTTTGGTGGCTCAGAACCATCAAAAAACGTTGAAATATAGTTCAAATTAAATAAAAATCGACAAAAATACACTTTCTTAGCTAAAATTTGATGGTTTCGTTGCACTTTCCGAGCCCGTGGGGTATCTGATTGGCTTAAAAGTACAAGAAAACACTTCAAAAGTGACGTTTCTGAAGAATTTTAACAGTTTTCTTGTATCTACGAACGCCAGAATGCATAAAATTGACCTAAACGTCTCCTTTTCCTATTCTGAGTCGATTCTGCATGCTTTAAGTGTGTTTGGTGGCTCAGAACCATCAAAAAACGTTGAAATATAGTTCAAATTCAATAAAAATCGACAAAAATACAGTTTCTAGCTAAAATTTGATGGTTTCGTTGCACTTTCCGAGCCCGTAGGGTATCTGATTGGCTTAAAAGTACAAGAAAACACTTCAAAAGTGACGTTTCTGAAGAATTTTAACAGTTTTCTTGTATCTACGAACGCCAGAATGCATAAAATTGACCTAAACGTCTCCTTTTCCTATTCTGAGTCGATTCTGCATGCTTTAAGTGTGTTTGGTGGCTCAGAACCATCAAAAAACGTTGAAATATAGTTCAAATTCAATAAAAATCGACAAAAATACAGTTTCTAGCTAAAATTTGATGGTTTCGTTGCACTTTCCGAGCCCGTAGGGTATCTGATTGGCTTAAAAGTACAAGAAAACACTTCAAAAGTGACGTTTCTGAAGAATTTTAACAGTTTTCTTGTATCTACGAACGCCAGAATGCATAAAATTGACCTAAACGTCTCCTTTTCCTATTCTGAGTCGATTCTGCATGCTTTAAGTGTGTTTGGTGGCTCAGAACCATCAAAAAACGTTGAAATATAGTTCAAATTCAATAAAAATCGACAAAAATACAGTTTCTAGCTAAAATTTGATGGTTTCGTTGCACTTTCCGAGCCCGTAGGGTATCTGATTGGCTTAAAAGTACAAGAAAACACTTCAAAAGTGACGTTTCTGAAGAATTTTAACAGTTTTCTTGTATCTACGAACGCCAGAATGCATAAAATTGACCTAAACGTCTCCTTTTCCTATTCTGAGTCGATTCTGCATGCTTTAAGTGTGTTTGGTGGCTCAGAACCATCAAAAAACGTTGAAATATAGTTCAAATTCAATAAAAATCGACAAAAATACAGTTTCTAGCTAAAATTTGATGGTTTCGTTGCACTTTCCGAGCCCGTAGGGTATCTGATTGGCTTAAAAGTACAAGAAAACACTTCAAAAGTGACGTTTCTGAAGAATTTTAACAGTTTTCTTGTATCTACGAACGCCAGAATGCATAAAATTGACCTAAACGTCTCCTTTTCCTATTCTGAGTCGATTCTGCATGCTTTAAGTGTGTTTGGTGGCTCAGAACCATCAAAAAACGTTGAAATATAGTTCAAATTCAATAAAAATCGACAAAAATACAGTTTCTAGCTAAAATTTGATGGTTTCGTTGCACTTTTCGAGCCCGTAGGTTATCTGATTGGCTTAAAAGTACAAGAAAACACTTCAAAAGTGACGTTTCTGAAGAATTTTATAAGTTTTCTTGTATCTACGAACGCCAGAATGCATAAAATTGACCTAAACGTCTCCTTTTCCTATTCTGAGTCGATTCTGCATGCTTTAAGTGTGTTTGGTGGCTCAGAACCATCAAAAAACGTTGAAATATAGTTCAAATTCAATAAAAATCGACAAAAATACAGTTTCTAGCTAAAATTTGATGGTTTCGTTGCACTTTCCGAGCCCGTTGGGTATCTGATTGGCTTAAAAGTACAAGAAAACACTTCAAAAGTGACGTTTCTGAAGAATTTTAACAGTTTTCTTGTATCTACGAACGCCAGAATGCATAAAATTGACCTAAACGTCTCCTTTTCCTATTCTGAGTCGATTCTGCATGCTTTAAGTGTGTTTGGTGGCTCAGAACCATCAAAAAACGTTGAAATATAGTTCAAATTCAATAAAAATCGACAAAAATACAGTTTCTAGCTAAAATTTGATGGTTTCGTTGCACTTTCCGAGCCCGTAGGGTATCTGATTGGCTTAAAAGTACAAGAAAACACTTCAAAAGTGACGTTTCTGAAGAATTTTAACAGTTTTCTTGTATCTACGAACGCCAGAATGCATAAAATTGACCTAAACGTCTCCTTTTCCTATTCTGAGTCGATTCTGCATGCTTTAAGTGTGTTTGGTGGCTCAGAACCATCAAAAAACGTTGAAATATAGTTCAAATTCAATAAAAATCGACAAAAATACAGTTTCTAGCTAAAATTTGATGGTTTCGTTGCACTTTCCGAGCCCGTTGGGTATCTGATTGGCTTAAAAGTACAAGAAAACAATTCAAAAGTGACGTTTCTGAAGAATTTTAACAGTTTTCTTGTATCTACGAACGCCAGAATGCATAAAATTGACCTAAACGTCTCCTTTTCCTATTCTGAGTGGATTCTGCATGCTTTAAGTGTGTTTGGTGGCTCAGAACCATCAAAAAACGTTGAAATATAGTTCAAATTCAATAAAAATCGACAAAAATACAGTTTCTAGCTAAAATTTGATGGTTTCGTTGCACTTTCCGAGCCCGTAGGGTATCTGATTGGCTTAAAAGTACAAGAAAACACTTCAAAAGTGACGTTTCTGAAGAATTTTAACAGTTTTCTTGTATCTACGAACGCCAGAATGCATAAAATTGACCTAAACGTCTCCTTTTCCTATTCTGAGTCGATTCTGCATGCTTTAAGTGTGTTTGGTGGCTCAGAACCATCAAAAAACGTTGAAATATAGTTCAAATTCAATAAAAATCGACAAAAATACAGTTTCTAGCTAAAATTTGATGGTTTCGTTGCACTTTCCGAGCCCGTAGGGTATCTGATTGGCTTAAAAGTACAAGAAAACACTTCAAAAGTGACGTTTCTGAAGAATTTTAACAGTTTTCTTGTATCTACGAACGCCAGAATGCATAAAATTGACCTAAACGTCTCCTTTTCCTATTCTGAGTCGATTCTGCATGCTTTAAGTGTGTTTGGTGGCTCAGAACCATCAAAAAACGTTGAAATATAGTTCAAATTCAATAGAAATCGACAAAAATACAGTTTCTAGCTAAAATTTGATGGTTTCGTTACACTTTCCGAGCCCGTAGGGTATCTGATTGGCTTAAAAGTACAAGAAAACACTTCAAAAGTGACGTTTCTGAAGAATTTTAACAGTTTTCTTGTATCTACGAACGCCAGAATGCATAAAATTGACCTAAACGTCTCCTTTTCCTATTCTGAGTCGATTCTGCATGCTTTAAGTGTGTTTGGTGGCTCAGAACCATCAAAAAACGTTGAAATATAGTTCAAATTCAATAAAAATCGACAAAAATACAGTTTCTAGCTAAAATTTGATGGTTTCGTTGCACTTTCCGAGCCCGTAGGGTATCTGATTGGCTTAAAAGTACAAGAAAACACTTCAAAAGTGACGTTTCTGAAGAATTTTAACAGTTTTCTTGTATCTACGAACGCCAGAATGCATAAAATTGACCTAAACGTCTCCTTTTCCTATTCTGAGTCGATTCTGCATGCTTTAAGTGTGTTTGGTGGCTCAGAACCATCAAAAAACGTTGAAATATAGTTCAAATTCAATAAAAATCTACAAAAATACAGTTTCTAGCTAAAATTTGATGGTTTCGTTGCACTTTCCGAGCCCGTAGGGTATCTGATTGGCTTAAAAGTACAAGAAAACACTTCAAAAGTGACGTTTCTGAAGAATTTTAACAGTTTTCTCGTATCTACGAACGCCAGAATGCATAAAATTGACCTAAACGTCTCCTTTTCCTATTCTGAGTCGATTCTGCATGCTTTAAGTGTGTTTGGTGGCTCAGAACCATCAAAAAACGTTGAAATATAGTTCAAATTCAATAAAAATCGACAAAAATACAGTTTCTAGCTAAAATTTGATGGTTTCGTTGCACTTTCCGAGCCCGTAGGGTATCTGATTGGCTTAAAAGTACAAGAAAACACTTCAAAAGTGACGTTTCTGAAGAATTTTAACAGTTTTCTTGTATCTACGAACGCCAGAATGCATAAAATTGACCTAAACGTCTCCTTTTCCTATTCTGAGTCGATTCTGCATGCTTTAAGTGTGTTTGGTGGCTCAGAACCATCAAAAAACGTTGAAATATAGTTCAAATTCAATAAAAATCGACAAAAATACAGTTTCTAGCTAAAATTTGATGGTTTCGTTGCACTTTCCGAGCCCGTAGGGTATCTGATTGGCTTAAAAGTACAAGAAAACACTTCAAAAGTGACGTTTCTGAAGAATTTTAACAGTTTTCTTGTATCTACGAACGCCAGAATGCATAAAATTGACCTAAACGTCTCCTTTTCCTATTCTGAGTCGATTCTGCATGCTTTAAGTGTGTTTGGTGGCTCAGAACCATCAAAAAACGTTGAAATATAGTTCAAATTCAATAAAAATCGACAAAAATACAGTTTCTAGCTAAAATTTGATGGTTTCGTTGCACTTTCCGAGCCCGTCGGGTATCTGATTGGCTTAAAAGTACAAGAAAACACTTCAAAAGTGACGTTTCTGAAGAATTTTAACAGTTTTCTTGTATCTACGAACGCCAGAATGCATAAAATTGACCTAAACGTCTCCTTTTCCTATTCTGAGTCGATTCTGCATGCTTTAAGTGTGTTTGGTGGCTCAGAACCATCAAAAAACGTTGAAATATAGTTCAAATTCAATAAAAATCGACAAAAATACAGTTTCTAGCTAAAATTTGATGGTTTCGTTGCACTTTCCGAGCCCGTAGGTTATCTGATTGGCTTAAAAGTACAAGAAAACACTTCAAAAGTGACGTTTCTGAAGAATTTTAACAGTTTTCTTGTGTCTACGAACGCCAGAATGCATAAAATTGACCTAAACGTCTCCTTTTCCTATTCTGAGTCGATTCTGCATGCTTTAAGTGTGTTTGGTGGCTCAGAACCATCAAAAAACGTTGAAATATAGTTCAAATTCAATAAAAATCGACAAAAATACAGTTTCTAGCTAAAATTTGATGGTTTCGTTGCACTTTCCGAGCCCGTAGGGTATCTGATTGGCTTAAAAGTACAAGAAAACACTTCAAAAGTGACGTTTCTGAAGAATTTTAACAGTTTTCTTGTATCTACGAACGCCAGAATGCATAAAATTGACCTAAACGTCTCCTTTTCCTATTCTGAGTCGATTCTGCATGCTTTAAGTGTGTTTGGTGGCTCAGAACCATCAAAAAACGTTGAAATATAGTTCAAATTCAATAAAAATCGACAAAAATACAGTTTCTAGCTAAAATTTGATGGTTTCGTTGCACTTTCCGAGCCCGTAGGGTATCTGATTGGCTTAAAAGTATGAGAAAACACTTCAAAAGTGACGTTTCTGAAGAATTTTAACAGTTTTCTTGTATCTACGAACGCCAGAATGCATAAAATTGACCTAAACGTCTCCTTTTCCTATTCTGAGTCGATTCTGCATGCTTTAAGTGTGTTTGGTGGCTCAGAACCATCAAAAAACGTTGAAATATAGTTCAAATTCAATAAAAATCGACAAAAATACAGTTTCTAGCTAAAATTTGATGGTTTCGTTGCACTTTTCGAGCCCGTAGGTTATCTGATTGGCTTAAAAGTACAAGAAAACACTTCAAAAGTGACGTTTCTGAAGAATTTTATAAGTTTTCTTGTATCTACGAACGCCAGAATGCATAAAATTGACCTAAACGTCTCCTTTTCCTATTCTGAGTCGATTCTGCATGCTTTAAGTGTGTTTGGTGGCTCAGAACCATCAAAAAACGTTGAAATATAGTTCAAATTCAATAAAAATCGACAAAAATACAGTTTCTAGCTAAAATTTGATGGTTTCGTTGCACTTTCCGAGCCCGTTGGGTATCTGATTGGCTTAAAAGTACAAGAAAACACTTCAAAAGTGACGTTTCTGAAGAATTTTAACAGTTTTCTTGTATCTACGAACGCCAGAATGCATAAAATTGACCTAAACGTCTCCTTTTCCTATTCTGAGTCGATTCTGCATGCTTTAAGTGTGTTTGGTGGCTCAGAACCATCAAAAAACGTTGAAATATAGTTCAAATTCAATAAAAATCGACAAAAATACAGTTTCTAGCTAAAATTTGATGGTTTCGTTGCACTTTCCGAGCCCGTAGGGTATCTGATTGGCTTAAAAGTACAAGAAAACACTTCAAAAGTGACGTTTCTGAAGAATTTTAACAGTTTTCTTGTATCTACGAACGCCAGAATGCATAAAATTGACCTAAACGTCTCCTTTTCCTATTCTGAGTCGATTCTGCATGCTTTAAGTGTGTTTGGTGGCTCAGAACCATCAAAAAACGTTGAAATATAGTTCAAATTCAATAAAAATCGACAAAAATACAGTTTCTAGCTAAAATTTGATGGTTTCGTTGCACTTTCCGAGCCCGTAGGGTATCTGATTGGCTTAAAAGTACAAGAAAACAATTCAAAAGTGACGTTTCTGAAGAATTTTAACAGTTTTCTTGTATCTACGAACGCCAGAATGCATAAAATTGACCTAAACGTCTCCTTTTCCTATTCTGAGTCGATTCTGCATGCTTTAAGTGTGTTTGGTGGCTCAGAACCATCAAAAAACGTTGAAATATAGTTCAAATTCAATAAAAATCGACAAAAATACAGTTTCTAGCTAAAATTTGATGGTTTCGTTGCACTTTCCGAGCCCGTAGGTTATCTGATTGGCTTAAAAGTACAAGAAAACACTTCAAAAGTGACGTTTCTGAAGAATTTTAACAGTTTTCTTGTGTCTACGAACGCCAGAATGCATAAAATTGACCTAAACGTCTCCTTTTCCTATTCTGAGTCGATTCTGCATGCTTTAAGTGTGTTTGGTGGCTCAGAACCATCAAAAAACGTTGAAATATAGTTCAAATTCAATAAAAATCGACAAAAATACAGTTTCTAGCTAAAATTTGATGGTTTCGTTGCACTTTCCGAGCCCGTAGGGTATCTGATTGGCTTAAAAGTACAAGAAAACACTTCAAAAGTGACGTTTCTGAAGAATTTTAACAGTTTTCTTGTATCTACGAACGCCAGAATGCATAAAATTGACCTAAACGTCTCCTTTTCCTATTCTGAGTCGATTCTGCATGCTTTAAGTGTGTTTGGTGGCTCAGAACCATCAAAAAACGTTGAAATATAGTTCAAATTCAATAAAAATCGACAAAAATACAGTTTCTAGCTAAAATTTGATGGTTTCGTTGCACTTTCCGAGCCCGTAGGGTATCTGATTGGCTTAAAAGTATGAGAAAACACTTCAAAAGTGACGTTTCTGAAGAATTTTAACAGTTTTCTTGTATCTACGAACGCCAGAATGCATAAAATTGACCTAAACGTCTCCTTTTCCTATTCTGAGTCGATTCTGCATGCTTTAAGTGTGTTTGGTGGCTCAGAACCATCAAAAAACGTTGAAATATAGTTCAAATTCAAAAAAAATCGACAAAAATACAGTTTCTAGCTAAAATTTGATGGTTTCGTTGCACTTTCCGAGCCCGTAGGGTATCTGATTGGCTTAAAAGTACAAGAAAACACTTCAAAAGTGACGTTTCTGAAGAATTTTAACAGTTTTCTTGTATCTACGAACGCCAGAATGCATAAAATTGACCTAAACGTCTCCTTTTCCTATTCTGAGTCGATTCTGCATGCTTTAAGTGTGTTTGGTGGCTCAGAACCATCAAAAAACGTTGAAATATAGTTCAAATTCAATAAAAATCGACAAAAATACAGTTTCTAGCTAAAATTTGATGGTTTCGTTGCACTTTTCGAGCCCGTAGGTTATCTGATTGGCTTAAAAGTACAAGAAAACACTTCAAAAGTGACGTTTCTGAAGAATTTTATAAGTTTTCTTGTATCTACGAACGCCAGAATGCATAAAATTGACCTAAACGTCTCCTTTTCCTATTCTGAGTCGATTCTGCATGCTTTAAGTGTGTTTGGTGGCTCAGAACCATCAAAAAACGTTGAAATATAGTTCAAATTCAATAAAAATCGACAAAAATACAGTTTCTAGCTAAAATTTGATGGTTTCGTTGCACTTTCCGAGCCCGTTGGGTATCTGATTGGCTTAAAAGTACAAGAAAACACTTCAAAAGTGACGTTTCTGAAGAATTTTAACAGTTTTCTTGTATCTACGAACGCCAGAATGCATAAAATTGACCTAAACGTCTCCTTTTCCTATTCTGAGTCGATTCTGCATGCTTTAAGTGTGTTTGGTGGCTCAGAACCATCAAAAAACGTTGAAATATAGTTCAAATTCAATAAAAATCGACAAAAATACAGTTTCTAGCTAAAATTTGATGGTTTCGTTGCACTTTCCGAGCCCGTAGGGTATCTGATTGGCTTAAAAGTACAAGAAAACACTTCAAAAGTGACGTTTCTGAAGAATTTTAACAGTTTTCTTGTATCTACGAACGCCAGAATGCATAAAATTGACCTAAACGTCTCCTTTTCCTATTCTGAGTCGATTCTGCATGCTTTAAGTGTGTTTGGTGGCTCAGAACCATCAAAAAACGTTGAAATATAGTTCAAATTCAATAAAAATCGACAAAAATACAGTTTCTAGCTAAAATTTGATGGTTTCGTTGCACTTTCCGAGCCCGTAGGGTATCTGATTGGCTTAAAAGTACAAGAAAACAATTCAAAAGTGACGTTTCTGAAGAATTTTAACAGTTTTCTTGTATCTACGAACGCCAGAATGCATAAAATTGACCTAAACGTCTCCTTTTCCTATTCTGAGTCGATTCTGCATGCTTTAAGTGTGTTTGGTGGCTCAGAACCATCAAAAAACGTTGAAATATAGTTCAAATTCAATAAAAATCGACAAAAATACAGTTTCTAGCTAAAATTTGATGGTTTCGTTGCACTTTCCGAGCCCGTAGGTTATCTGATTGGCTTAAAAGTACAAGAAAACACTTCAAAAGTGACGTTTCTGAAGAATTTTAACAGTTTTCTTGTGTCTACGAACGCCAGAATGCATAAAATTGACCTAAACGTCTCCTTTTCCTATTCTGAGTCGATTCTGCATGCTTTAAGTGTGTTTGGTGGCTCAGAACCATCAAAAAACGTTGAAATATAGTTCAAATTCAATAAAAATCGACAAAAATACAGTTTCTAGCTAAAATTTGATGGTTTCGTTGCACTTTCCGAGCCCGTAGGGTATCTGATTGGCTTAAAAGTACAAGAAAACACTTCAAAAGTGACGTTTCTGAAGAATTTTAACAGTTTTCTTGTATCTACGAACGCCAGAATGCATAAAATTGACCTAAACGTCTCCTTTTCCTATTCTGAGTCGATTCTGCATGCTTTAAGTGTGTTTGGTGGCTCAGAACCATCAAAAAACGTTGAAATATAGTTCAAATTCAATAAAAATCGACAAAAATACAGTTTCTAGCTAAAATTTGATGGTTTCGTTGCACTTTCCGAGCCCGTAGGGTATCTGATTGGCTTAAAAGTATGAGAAAACACTTCAAAAGTGACGTTTCTGAAGAATTTTAACAGTTTTCTTGTATCTACGAACGCCAGAATGCATAAAATTGACCTAAACGTCTCCTTTTCCTATTCTGAGTCGATTCTGCATGCTTTAAGTGTGTTTGGTGGCTCAGAACCATCAAAAAACGTTGAAATATAGTTCAAATTCAATAAAAATCGACAAAAATACAGTTTCTAGCTAAAATTTGATGGTTTCGTTGCACTTTTCGAGCCCGTAGGTTATCTGATTGGCTTAAAAGTACAAGAAAACACTTCAAAAGTGACGTTTCTGAAGAATTTTATAAGTTTTCTTGTATCTACGAACGCCAGAATGCATAAAATTGACCTAAACGTCTCCTTTTCCTATTCTGAGTCGATTCTGCATGCTTTAAGTGTGTTTGGTGGCTCAGAACCATCAAAAAACGTTGAAATATAGTTCAAATTCAATAAAAATCGACAAAAATACAGTTTCTAGCTAAAATTTGATGGTTTCGTTGCACTTTCCGAGCCCGTAGGGTATCTGATTGGCTTAAAAGTACAAGAAAACAATTCAAAAGTGACGTTTCTGAAGAATTTTAACAGTTTTCTTGTATCTACGAACGCCAGAATGCATAAAATTGACCTAAACGTCTCCTTTTCCTATTCTGAGTCGATTCTGCATGCTTTAAGTGTGTTTGGTGGCTCAGAACCATCAAAAAACGTTGAAATATAGTTCAAATTCAATAAAAATCGACAAAAATACAGTTTCTAGCTAAAATTTGATGGTT